>NW_008670881.1:3422-4736 GCF_000695815.1 Acanthisitta chloris
CAGGGCTGGTGAGGGTGACCTCAGGGCAGGTTGGACCCTGTGGTGTGGGGGGCACAGGAGGGGGAAGATGTGCCCAGGCTGACAATGTCCCACACCCCGTGGCATCCCTGGCACCTGCACCCACCCACACCCACTCACACGCTCCCCCCAGCTGAGCTGGGACATCACTGCTGTGCCCTTGCCGAGAGCCTCAAGCCCAGCTCGAGCGCTCAGGCTGAATTTTGTGACGACCTTGGCCAGTCTCCTCCCCTTTCTAGGCTGCAGCTTTGCTGTTTTAAAACTCATTAAATAAAACTTTTAGCACTTTTGGTTTCCTACACTTGGCTTCACCACCGGCTCAGGTGACTGTGGCAGAGATGGGGTCCCCAGAGCAGAGCTCTGAGCTGGCAAATCCCCCCACATCCCTGTCCTCCCTTCTTCACATTAAAAAAAATGAATAGGAGCAAACTCCTGAGCCCTGCCTGTGTCTCTCAGCCTGCATCTCCATAATAAAAGGATTATTCAGGCAGGGAAGGAGGAAGCCCCAAAGCCAGCAGCACAATCTCCTTGTATTATGACTTAGCCTTTTCCTTTTTTTCTTAAAAGTTATTAAAACCGACAAACATTTCCAATTTGCATTTGTGGGAAGCACGGGATGAACCTGCAGACAGACAGATGGACACACAGCTCACCCAGAAATGCAGAGGGGGAGACAGTGCCATTGCTCCTGGCCACCATGACGCTGATTCCTGTCTCCACGAAGGGCACGGAGAAATCCACGATCTCGGAGCGCTCCTCGTTGATGGTGAGGGAGCCGATGGCCATGTCTGCACGCTTGTAGTACACCTGGAGAGGGGGCAGATGGGCTCAGGATGGGCAAAAGTTCCCAGACCACTTTCCCCAGGAATTTCCTCATCTCCAGCCTTTCCAACCTTAACTTTTGCCTTTTGTTTTTATGCTATAGCTTCTTAAGTGACCAGAGACACAAACACAACCTGCTGTGGGGTTGTAAATGTTCAGCTGACTCCTCCAGCAAGCCTTGCCTGTAAGTTCATGCCAAGCTGTCCCCTGCCCAGAGTCTCCCCATAGACACCCTGATCCCAGCTCCATCAGGAAAGCCCCAGGACAGGGGTGAGTGGTGCCCACAGAGATGGTTGAAGCAGGAGTTTGAGCCATGCCCACTCTTACCTCACCAATCATGCCATTCCAGACCCCACGGACGATCTTGCCATGTTTGCCGTTGGTCACTAAGTAGAGGTCATAGGAGAACTTCACCGTCTTGGCCAGCTTCTTCAGGATGTCTATGCAGAAGCCCTTACAGCACAGTTTCGTGTA
>NW_008670881.1:4783-8832 GCF_000695815.1 Acanthisitta chloris
ATGGGTTGGACCAACCAAAGATGCTCTGAGCACCCTAGTGCTCCCTGGACACCACATGCCTGGGGAGCAGTGACCAAAATTGCTGAGCTCCATCCCCCATCTCACCTCTGGGAAGAGTTGGTCTGCTTGCGGCAGGGCACGGTGTTGCGCACGCAGACCCCAGTGCTGGGGTCTGTATTCTCCACAATAACAAAGGGTCTCTCCTCCAGTGTGGCCACTGTCAGGTGGCGATTATCGACCACAGGCTGCATGGAGGAGCCGTAGCGGGGCCACACCGGGTACTTCATGTGGATGATGCCTTTCTCCCACTTGCCCACCTGCCCACAAGGGAGAGCACAGTCACCTCAACAAGGGTCTCTGGGGGTCCCATGTCAATCCTCCCCACATCTTTGGGGCTTGTTATTCCTGGAGTACCATTAGGCTGGACCTCAGCCACGTTGAGCCCCGTCTCAGCATCCTTTTCCCCATGTACCCATGGACCTTGGGTGAGGTGTTTCCTCCTAGGCACCGAGCACCACACTTATGCGAGCACGCACCTGGCCAAACTTCACCCAAAATACTTTCAAACTAGGGAAAACCCCACTCAGCAGCTTGTTTCAGGTCTAGGTGTTTGGCTGCTGTTCTCCAGAGGTGGCCAGCTGTGGTTTTGCCTCTTTTGGAATTTATTAGCCAAATTGCAGGGGAAAACCGTAGGTTCTTGGCAGATCTGTGGTGCCTGTCATTGCTGCAAAACCCCACCATGCCACTATGGGTACTTCTGGTACCAGCCATGGGTTTTGCATGGGACAGCTCACCCCAGGTGGGATCCCAGCCTATACATGGCCCTAGGCTCACCCTGCCCAGCCACCCCTCACTGTGTGCCCATCCCAGGGGGTCTGGGTGTCCTACCATCTCCCAGAGCCGGTGCTGGTTGAGCGTGATCACCACCATGGTCGGCCTGACCAGGTAGCCACCTTCATTGAAGGAGAAGTCCCTGTGCTCCCATGTCACATTGAGGAGGTGCCTGGTGGGACACAGTGCCTGTAAGCCCCTGGCTGTGTGGTCCAGGCCCATCCAGCCCTCCTTCTCCACCTCTTCCTCCCCCAGCTTCAGCCAGGTTGCCACAGGTCCCATGGAGAGACATGGGGCTGAGAGCTGGGCACCAAGTTCAGCCCATACACAGGGAGCAGAGCAGAGCTGGAGAAAGCTCTGCCAGCAAGGAAGCACCGAGGATGGCCCACTGCAGGGATGAGGATGCACAGACTGCCACAGCAGCCCTGAGGTGCCACATCTGCACTGCAAATCAGAGCTGTGAAACCCCCCCCCGAGCCCCCTGTGGGTCCTGAGTCACAGCATGAGAAAAGGCAAGGGCTGCTCTGGGGAGATGCTACAGGAGAAATCCAGCCAAGATGCATGGACCACCACCTGCAGCCCACAGCAAGCATCATCCCCCCAGCCTGCCAGCTCCATCCTCCTCCTCCCTTGCCCCTTCCCTCTCCTCTTCCACATTCCTCCCATTTCACACCCATCCCAGGGGGTCCCCAGGTCTCACCGGTAGAAGTTGGTGTTGTTGGTGGTGGCCCTGGCAGGGGTCCAGCAGTCCTGTCCCACCTCTGGGAGATAGCCATGGGCACGGAAGAAACTGGCTGCCCCCATGGCAATGATGGCCACCCCATCCCTCACCTTCTGCCGCAGGCTCAGCTTCCAGCTCTCCGTCACCACACTGATGAGGCCCACAGGGAAGGAAGCGGGTGGCACCTCCATGTTGCCCACTGCCAGGCTGGGCACAATCCAGACATATCCTGGCCCCACAAGACCAGCTTCTTCTGCCATGGAGAAGAGGTACTCAGCCTCCTCTCGTGAGCAATAGACAATGAGGACCTGGGCATCGATCTGCCGCAGGAGCCGTTGCGTCCTGGAGCTGCTCTGCTCCTGGCTCATCTCGAAGGTGAGCACCTCCTGCAGCTCCCAGCCGAAGTAGCTGGCGTCTGTGAAGGAGCGGATGACATCCAGGAAGATGTTGTAGCCTGGGTAGAGGCTGGTGATGACAGTGAAGGCGCCCCAGTCGTATTCCTCCAGCACCTTGAAGATCACCTGGATTTGCTGCTCGATGGAGACACCCAACTGCAGGAAAGCTGATCCAGGCTCCTGTGGGAGGAGAAGGGGACACCATGATCGAGGTCTCCTGCATCCTTGCAAGTTGCCTTGAATATGCCATCATGAAGGGTTTGAGGGTGTCACGAACTGGTGGTCCATGGGCTGGAGGCACCCAAAATGGGACTGATCCACCTCCAAGGAAGCTCATGCCATGCAAAGGGTTAAGCCCTGCAGCCTCACATCTGTTTCTCAGCTTATTGGCCAAAAATTCATCCATCCTCTGAAGGAGAGCAACATTTTCTCCTTAAACCAGGAGAAGGAGGGGGACGAGAGCTCTGCCAGGAGCATAAATCCCATCCCGGCTCCGACTCACTACCTGCAGCCGGAGCCCGTGCAGCTCCTTCCCTCCCGCCCCACCTCCCCGGCCATCTGGCCTCTCATTAGCAAACCTTAATTGATCTGATTCTGTCTTAAATGATTCAGCGAATGGCATTTGCCGAAGGTCACGTGCAGGCAGCAGTTTTACCACCCAGACCACTTCCACCTCCAGAGAAGTAGTTTGGGGTGAGCCCCAGGGAGTCCCAGCCAGGAAGCAGGAGCTGATGGGGACTTCATACCCATGGGGGAAGGAGGAGGAGGTGACGCCTTCAGACAGGTCCCTCCACCGACCCCAAAATCCCCAACCCCTGGAGAAATCTGCAGAAAAACACCCAGACCACAGCAAAGGTGTGGCAATTTTTCAGTTGCCTGGGGCTCCACCTGAGCCCTCTGCACCCATCCAAGTCCATTGCACCCATTGGAGCCCACGGTACCCACTGCCACCCATCCACAGTGAGGAGCAGCTCAAGGTGGTCCAGGGGCACCAATGGATGCAGCTGTGGGGGTACCATCCAGGGGTACCCACAGAACCCCTCTGCAAGCAGAGCACAAAGCCAGTGCTGAGGAGAAGCAGAGCCTCCAGCCAGGAGAAGGAGCAAGGGCTTAGACCCCTCTGGTGCCCAGGCTGGGCAGAGTCAGACAAGCAGCCAGAAGGAGATAACCCAAATTTCCTCACCACAGCCCTGCACCACATGCCCAGCACCCTCCAGCCTGGCTCCAGCTGCCCCTGCCACCAGTGCTGCCCAGCAGGCAGCTGACAGTGACGGACAGTGTCTGACACCAGCAAGGATCAAAGAAGCCAAAAATCCTGTTTTGGCTGTGATGCACCTTGATATCACCACCACAGCTGAGCGAGGCTTCCTCATGCTGCCCACCCCGCCATTTCAGGGCTGGATCTGGCCCCAGCAGGGCAGGAGGAGGATGGGGTAGTGCCGACCCTGCCACCGTCCCAGTAGCCCCAGTGCCACCAACTCAGCAGCCTGTGGTGGACGCAGCCTGGAGGGGACAGGAAGGAGGACACCAGGGAAGGTCCCTCCAGAGAGCACTGAGGTCCTCTCCTACATCTCATCAACAGAGCCCCTTCTTGAAGTCCTCTCCATGTCCCACCACCCTAGTTGGCCACTGTACATCAGCCACTGCCTATTCCTGCCCATGATCTCACATGCTGCAGCCCAACAACTCCTCTGCCCTTCATCATTCCACATCTCTTACCTACCCATCTCTAATAATCCCTCATTTCTCTCACTCCCACAGCGAATGCCTCACCTTGGGCTCCAGGACCACGGCGGAGCCTCCGCTGATGCTGATGACGGGGACCTGGGTCTGGGAGGAGATGAAGTCAAGGATCTGGGCCACAGCCTCCGTGCCAACGTTGTCCTCAAAGACGATGCCGTGGATCTTGTGGCTGGCGAGGATGTCACAGATCTGGGTGAGGAGGGTGCTGGGGTTGGTGTTGTTGACGATGACGGTGATGGGGTGGATCTCCAGGGGCATGTCCAGGAAGCTCTGGGGGCTCAGGCGGGAGCGGATGTGCGGGGGGTAGGATGAGCCCCCAAACACTATGGCCACGTTGACCACCGGCTCCTCGGGGCCCG
>NW_008670881.1:8920-12656 GCF_000695815.1 Acanthisitta chloris
GGAGGTCCGTGAAGGCAGCCGAGCAGCCCAGCACCATCGACAGTAGCAGAGCTTGCGCCGGCGCTCTGCCCATGTCCACCGCCGCGTACTTGCATCCAACAGCCCACCGGGACCCCCAGCCCTCCCCACCGCCCCAAGGCAGCACCAGTGCAGATTGACCCCAAGGAAAGAGGAGACCCTCATCCTTTGGAGGTGAAGAGGAAGGAATGACCACAGGGTTGTACTCACCACCCACCCGCACACTGTGGGTGGTGCCGTGTCCCTTGTCCCCAGTCCTACCAACCACTTACCCTTCACGGACAGTCTGCCCATCCCACCACCACCCCACCCCCAATCCACCTCCACTGTTCCTCTCGCAGTCCCATTGCCCTCCCACTCATCCAAAAGCCACCACTGCTACAATGGTCCATATCATCCCTTCGAAAAGGGGCAGAGACAGCAGCAACAGGTGACAGGAGGGGCTGGCAGCTCCCTGGTGCCTGTCTCTGCAGCAGACAGCCACCTCAATATTTAAAGGCTTTGCCCTTGAGGGAGGGTTCAACTCTGCTCCCCCCATGTTGAGATTTTGCAAAACCACACAGTCACTGGCGCAGCTTGTCCCCTGCCTGTCCCCCTGTCTCTCTCAAACGCATCACCCTACCTCAGTCCCTTCTCTGTCACAAAATCCCAACCAAAGCACCCGTCTGGCTCCTTATCTCCAAGTTTCCCCCTAGACAGCATCCTTCAGCTTTCCTCCTTCTTGCCATTCCCCCAGTGTGTGTTCCCTGCTGGCACTGCCCACCTGGCTGGGACACCCACCGCACTGCGTCTCTGCCGGCTGCATCCCAAAGCCTGTGGCTCCTGGAGGCTGCTCAGGCACATCCTCCCTGCCAAGTCCTCAAATCCTCACTGCCCATCCTGCACCAGGTGGGGTGACAGTCCCCTGAGGGGGGAACATGTCCCTGCCCACAGCAATGCACTCCCATGCTAGAGCTTACCCCTTCCTCAGAGCCCACTGGCGAAACCAACCCACAGCTGGGGGTATCCAAATGCCTCTGAGCCCCATTGCTCCTGGGACTGTTACCCTGGTGCCACAGTGGGCAGTGAGGAGGGGGACGAGCAGCCCTCCATGGTGGCACCAGCCACACGCCAGTGTCACTCCATGAAGGAAGGTGCCAGCTGGTGCTCAGAAACACCACTTGCAATTAAAAGCTGCTGTTGCTTAACGTGTCCCCAGCACAGCCAGAGAACCCTTTGCTGAGTCCCAGATGGTTTTTGGGTCTGGGCTGTCCAGGGGACCTGCACCCCAGCACTCCTCCGTGCCGCAGTGACGGACAAACCCTCGGCACACTGCGAAAATGCTGCCGGCATGTTGGACTGAAAACGCAGGAAATAAACCCAATGACTGCCTGGCTGGGCACCCTGCAACAGCTGCTCAGTGCAGATTTGAGAACCAGGGCTGTCACCTCTGGAGAGACAGGGGACACAAACCCCACATCCCTCTCTTGCACACCATTGGTGCTGGAAGGGCTCAGGCACTCGGCCAGGTACTGATGCTCACTGGGCAGCGTCTCTCTCAGCAAGGTGAGTTTCAGCAGGGATTCATCTACCCTCAGCACCCACCACCACCCAGGGGGTTCACCCTACCTGCCTATCTCCCACCCCACTGCTCATCGCAGCCGGCCGAGCTGCAGGAGCCACAATGCCACACTGATGGCTGCAGCCAGGGCCCCTTGGCCAGAGAGGGTGGCAGGTGAGTCATGCCATGCTGGCAGCGTCCCACGCTCCGGCAGCCAGCTCAGTGGCGGGGCAGCCTGCACTGCCTGCTCCTCACTGTGAATTCCCAAGTATTTTTAGTCCCATGATAAATAATTCATTGGGAATCCAGCATCAGCTACCCGAGCAGAGAGGAAGGGGAGCAACACACCACCCAAAACAAACACAACCACTCTCCCAGCAGCACTGCCCGTCTGAGCCCTCCTCAAGGACATTTAAATATACTCTGGGCCCTCGTGGCGACTGGTTGGGTTTGCTTGTGCCAGCCCTGGCACCTCACTCATCCCAGGCCCTTATCCTCCTCTTCCTCAACCCAGCTTTTCCCTTTGCTCAGGAGCCTCTTCTAGTACCAAGTAATCCAGGCACAGACCAGCAATGCTTCCTGCAATGCCAAACTGCCACCAAAGGGGTTGCCCCACTGCTGGCTGTGACTGGGGACAGGTTTGAGCAAACTGGTTTCCCACGGACCAAGCTGCAGGTGGAAAGCATCCCCAACCCTCCCATCCAGAGCACGATGGCAATGGCAGGGGCAGGTGGGCATGGGCACATCACCATCATTAGCTAGTGCTGAGGCAACCAGGGGGATGAATTTCCATCCTTCACAGGAATCCAGTGCCACTGGCCAGAGCCAGACTGCTCACCACATCCCTTGGCAGCTGTGGAGGAGGATGGAGGGGTTTAAGGCCAGAGAGAGCCCATGGCTGGCAAGGGCTCCGTGCACAGGTCGGAGCCAGGGCTGCTCCAAAATGGCTGGATTTGCGAGGCAAAGGGCAGCCAGCTCCTCCAGCCCAGCCAAAACTCTGCGTTTCCAGCCCAGGTTTTCTAGGACTGAGCTAGAGGGCTGCAGGGGAATGTGGATTTTTTGGGGGCATGGCAGATTGCAGGAAAGCAGTGGAGGCTGAGGAGGAAATGAGCCCATCCCTGCACTACTTCCAGAGCTGAGGATGCTCTTGGGCTCAGCACGACATAGCAAGGCCCCCCCAGACTTTAAAGAAAATCCACATTTTTCAATCCCTGTATCAAGCACCGCAGAATTGCTCCTTTCGGAAAAGACCTTCTCAAAAGGGAGGTTTTCCAGCCAGGTGAAGGGCTAGTGGTCAGGCAGAAGGTGGCCATGGCCAGGAGCCTGGGCAGGGCAATGCCACCTCCTGGCAGCCTCCCCAGGGACCAGAGGACACCACAGAGCTGCTCAGTGCCTTTGGCGGTTGTTTTTTTGTTGCTTTGGGGCAGTTTTGAGCAGGTTAAATCCTTTCCTAGGCATAACTTCACCTGATGCACCAAACTCACAGAAACCTCCTGCTAAGGGCACCAACCAAGCCCTTACCTCCCACCAGCCCCTGAAATGTCATTTTAATGCAACAGGGAAAGTTTGCTCCTAATTTTAAATCTCCTTTTTGCCCTCCCTCTTCTGCTTTGAGACGGGAAGAGCTCATGCAGATATTTTGACCTCAGGAAAGGGAGAAATAAAATCCCAAAATGGAAAATATATCGCAAGAAAAAGAAACCTTATCCCCCCTAAGAAGCCTCCGAGACTGAAATCAGAGGGAAAGCGCAGCCTGCGCCAGGGGATGAGGAACTGCTGCTGATGGACGGAAAGGACAGAGCAAACCCGAACCTGGCAGGAGCCATGCAGGGAGGAGAGGGGGCATAGGGGAGGGCACCGGGATGTTCCAGGGCTTGTCATTGCCCCTATGGGGACACTCCCGTGCAGCAAAGAGACCTCAGCTGAGCCCCCCAGAAGGAGAAAACGCAGCAAAACCTCCCGAAAGCAAACTCATCAGCATCCCTGTCCCCATGCAGGGGGGATGACTCGGGAGGGAGAAGCACTGGCAGCCCACGGCAAGCACGGTCTCCTTTCAACCTTCATCTGTCACCACCCAGCATCACCCTCCTCTTCCTCAACACCCTCCCCTTCCTCGCCCGCTCCTCCGACAGCAACAGTTGCGGGCCGGGGGCTGCGGGCCGAGGTGATGGCAAGGGC
>NW_008670882.1:0-33483 GCF_000695815.1 Acanthisitta chloris
GCTGTACCAGGGGAGGTTCAAGTTGGATATGGGGAAAATCTCTTCCTTGAAAGTTCTGGCACAGCTGCCCAACACAGTCGGGGAGTCACCGTCCCTGGAGGGATTTAAGGATTTAAAAGCTGTGTAGATGTGGCACTTGGGGACATGGTTAGTGGTGGCCCTGGCAGTGCTGGGGAATGGTTGGACTCGATGGTCTCGGAGGTATTTTCCATCCTAAATGATTCCATAATTCTATATGTGTGCAGAGTGGGAAAACAAGGTAAACCTTGCTCTGCCCTTTCATGCTGTTTTGGAGGTGGGTGAAGGGCGAGCCCTGACCCTGCTTGAGGGTTGGAGGGAGTGGGCAGCCCACTCTGAGCCACCTGTGACCCTCCCCACTGCTGGATTGGACACTGTCCCTGGGGGACAGAGCCCTTTGCACTCAGGTGGGTGTAGACACACTTACAGGTGTTACAGAGCTGCATGGGATGAAACAAGTGCGTGTTCCTGATACGAAGTGGGGATGGATCTCATAATCATAGAATCATGGAATCAGCTGGGTTGGAAGAGACCTCAAAGATCATGGAGTCCAACCCTACCGTGGTCACTAGACCATGGCACGAAGTGCCACATCCAGTCTCAGCTTGAAAACCTCCAGGGATGGTGAATCCACCACCTCCCTGGGCAGTGACTACTCTCTCTGTAAAAAATCTCTTCCTAATATCCAACCTAAACCTCCCCTGGCAGAGCTTGAGTCTGTGCCCTCTTGTCCTCCTGCTGGTTGCCTGGGAGAAGAGACCAACCCTCATCTGACTACAACCACTATTACAATAATAGTAGTGTCCCTCTTTTCCCAAGGCTGGTGTTGTAGGAATGCAATCAATATATACAGTGCTGACCCTCCGTGCAGCAGGGAGAGAGACCATGAGGGGCAGTGATGAAGCTTTAAGGCACTGATAAAACTGTCTGGTCCAGTGTTCCCTCTCTGTGATGGACAGGAGCGCATAGAGCTTTCTCATGGAATCACAGAATCCCAGATTGGTTTGTGTGGGAAGGGACCTCAAAGCTTATCTAGTTGCACCACCTGCCATGGTCAGGGACACTAGCACAGGTTGCTCCAAGCCCCCTCCAGCCATGGCAGGGGGTGGAATGGGATGAGCTTTAAGGTCCTTTCCAACCCAAACCATTCCATAATTCTGTGGGATGAATTGCAGAGCAGGTGCCCCTCAAGTTGTCCCAGGCAATTCCAAACCTCTGATCATACACGTGGTTTGTTCTGTTCTCATTTCAGGAGACCTCAGCCATGCAGAGCTGATGATGATGACCATTGCTGACATCATAAAGCAGCTCATTGAGGCTCATGAGCAGGGAAAAGATGTGAATCTCAACAAGTGAGTGACTCGGGGTGACGCTGAAGCTGATCCATCAGGAATGAACATGTCCTCTGCCCTCTGTCATGTTCAGGTTTCATTTCACATCCTGCTGTCATTTCTCTTACATTGTCTGATAATAAAGACACCAAGATTAGTAAATTCCATGGTGATTTGCTATTTCACAGACAATACTGACTACAAAATGGGTGGTATTGGTGGAAAACTCCAAGAAACTTATCATTGCCTTGGGTTTCCACCCATGTTCATCCTTCAGTAGTCCCAAACTCAGTTCCACCAGGGAAGGATTAATATGAGGTTGATTTAAATCAGATGTTTTAGCAATGTGTTATGCATGAAGTTGTTGCTTCCAGAAAGCCCTTTCTTCTTTACATATGTGGAATAACAAAACCTGAATTTGTCTCCCTGTTTCCACTTTATTGCCAGGATATAATTCCAAAGTTTTTGCTGCTGCAGGAAATACCTGACGTGAATGTCTTGGAGATGAGCTCAGCTAGAGGCTGTGTGTAGGGGCTAAGCACATGGAAGACATGAATTAACCCACTGAAAATGGACAAACCAGAGTCTGTTGGCAGCTTGCACAGTGTTCTGATAAAACCACATTTAGAAGAATATACAGACACAAAAATCATTGGCAGTTGCTGCTTATCAGCTTTATTTGGAGTTTACTTTCGGTATCCTAATACAAGCTGCAGCTGCTGCAAGGATTTACTGTTTGTTTTTTAAATAACTTGCCTGGAAAGATAAATAGGGAGAACCTACCTAGGTCTACATGGAGCTGAAGCAAATCAGAACTTCTTTGGTTAACTTGAGGTATTTCTACTTTCAGGCTGAAAACCAAGACCTCAGCCAAGTATGGTCTTTCGGCACAGCCACGTCTGGTCGACATCATCGCTGCTGTCCCACCACAGTATCGTAAGGTGCTGGTGCCAAAGCTGAAGGCCAAGCCTATAAGGACTGCCAGTGGGGTAAGCATGGATATCAGCTCTCCATCTACAACCTTCCTCTCTGCTCTCATCAATAAGTTGTATTTAATTGTTGTCAAACACCAGGATATTGCATGTCTGGAAGGTTTAATCCAGGTGCGTTGGCTGCATGGCCACATCCAGGTTGTCCTTTCTGTGATGTTGTGTCCACAGGGTTATTGCTCTCAAAATATCTGGGAGAAGGCTTTTTACCCTAGAGGATTGTTCAGAGCAGCTGTGGCTGCGCCATCCCTGGAAGTGTTCCAGGCCAGACTGGATGGGACTTGAAGCAACCTGTTCTTGTGGAAGATGTCTTTGCCTATGGCAGGGGATGGAAGGAGATGAGCTTTAAGTTCCCTTCCAACCCAAACCAGTCTGGGATTCCATGATAAAGGACAATGAGAATAGAATCCATTTAGGGTGATTTTTAGGGATGTAAAAAGAAGGAAAGGGTAAGGAGATCCTTCACTGAGTCATGAGATCCAGAGTGAGCTCCCTTGTTTCGTGAACCTCCCAGAAAGGGGTCTGGACATAGATGGATCCAGTGGTAGGCGATGAAGACATGCTGGGAGGAGAGCTGAGAGTGTTCAGCCTGGAGAAGAGAAGGCTCTGGGGAGACCTTAGAGCCCCTTCCAGTGCCTCAAGGGGCTCCAAGAGAGCTGCAGAGGGATTTGGGACAAGGGCCTGGAGAGACAGGGCACAGAATGGCTTCCTACTGCCAGAGAGCAGGTTTGGACGGGATATTGGGAAGAAATTCCTGGCTGTGAGGGTGGTGAGGCACTGGCACAGGTTGTCCAGAGCAGCTGTGGCTGCTCCATCCCTGGGAGTGTTCCAGGCCAGGTTAGAGGGGCCTTGGAGCAACCTGGGCTGGTGGGAGATGTCCCTGCCCATGGCAGGGGGTTGGGGCTGGATGAGCTTTAAGGTCCTTCCAACCCAAACCAGTCTGGGATTCTCTGAGGAAGGAGAGGAGGTGTGCAGTCAGTGTGCAGCTTTCAGCAGGGGAGATAATCAGATTCAGTACAAGACATCTGGTTCTTTATAATAGACTCCAATTGATTCTGAAATGTTAAAATATGAAATAGTAGGATTCCTATTTCTTGATATTTTTGCTTTCTCCTTCAGGGGTTAACACACAGATATTTTAGGTGGCAGACTAAGCACAGAACATCTTAAAATAGTCTCACAGATGCACATGTATACATAACTTTCAAGATGCACTTTATTTTAGTAACTGTAGAAGCAATTACTATAATTTCTCTCCTCTAACTTTGCTTCTTGCAGATTGCTGTCGTGGCTGTGATGTGTAAACCACACAGGTGTCCTCACATTAACTTCACAGGCAACATCTGTGTGTAAGTATGAGAGCTCAGATGTCATGCTGAGTTGGCCCTGCTGAGGCATCTCCAATCCTGGGGGCAGTTCTGGGTCCCTCACAACAAGACAGACACTGAGGAACTGGATCATGTCCAGGGAAGGGAACAGAGCTAGGATAGTGGCTGGAGCATCAGGAGCAGCTGAGGGAGCTGGGTGTGCTCAGCCTGGAGAAAAGGAGGCTCAGGGGAACCTTCTGCTCTCTTTAGCTCCCTGACAGGAGGTGCAGCCAGGTGGGGTCAGGCTCTGCTCCCAGGGAACAAGGGGCAGGATGCGAGGGAACAGCCTCAAGTTGTGCCAGAGGAGGTTCAGTTTGGATATTGGGAACAATTCCTTCCTGGAAAGGGCTGTCCAACCCTGGCACAGGCAGCCCAGGGCAGGGGTAGAGTCACATCCCGGGAGAGTTTTAACATCCCTGTGGATGTGGCACTTGAGAACATAGTTAGTGGTGACCTTGGTAATGCTGGGAAATGGTTGGACTTACTGATCTGGGAGGTCTTTTCCCACCTTAAGGATTCTGTGATTCCATGACCTAAGATGACAGTTTCCCAGTGTTTCTGTATAAATCCAGTACTGCAGGAGCATTGTTTTGGGTACAGGTTTCATTTCCACACAAGCACAACATCACAGATTGTTGATACCTGCACATCACACTCAAGAGTCTCCTTGTTTCCAGTTTTTCCTCAAGGAGGAAACGTTTTTCATGGGCCAAACCCAACTTAGCATAGTAGATTTACAGTTTCATGAACACAGTAACCAGGAGAATCTATTACTGGTCAGATCTAAGTTGTGTCACTGGAGGTGCTCAGGAGTGTTGTCTGTATCACTGGGTGCACCAGCAGGTTGGAGAAGAGTTACAGGAAAGGAACAAGACTCAGTGTGGCAACTTTGAAGACTGCTGAACTGAGACCCACCTGAGGAGATGCAGGTGGTGTCTGCAGAATCTTGGTGTGACAGTCTGGCTCTGCCTGGCTCTGGAATGAAAGAGAGCACAGATGGAAGGAAATGCCTCCAGCTGCCAAAGGCTTGTGGCATTGAGGGAGTAGCTCTGAATTGAGAAACCCAAACTGGGTTTACCATGAAGTATTTTACCTCTGTTTGACTTTGTGCACCTGAAATCTCATCTGTCTTTTTGCTAACCATATCGGTTCGTCTGTTTCACAACATTCCTTCTCTTCCCACCTTGTCATTCCCAAAACATCAGTGTCTTTCAGCTGCCTAACAGGGAGTGAGCTGCCTCCCTTCTTGTTTTTGCATGAGCAGCTCTTCAGTTTGAGATGTTCCAGGTAATTATGTGTATGAAATGTCTTCAATTGCATTGCACAACTCTTTGCCAGCAAATTAATTTGGGCATGGTAATTTGATAATTAATTTTATAATGATGACAGATGACTTGGGTTGAGTTTGCAGGGCAGGCAGTGAGAAAACTAATCAATTCTCCTGTGAACCAAATGTGACTTATTTGTTAGAGATTGCAGTGTCATGGTGTCTGTGCAGGTGAGATCTGGTCTGTAACAACTCCCTGACTACTCTATTACCTTTCCTGCTGGAACTGCAGCAGAAGGAGTTGTCAGCCCTTCTGTCTCAGGTCATCTTCAGCACAGCATGGCAGCAGACTAAGGTAGATGAGTTCTCTCACCATCAGCATATTTAAATCCTCTACATTTCTGGAAAAGAAATGTAGATGGAAATGCGTAACGTGTTGTCATCTCTATTTTACACCTTTCCATGCCAAAGAAAAATCATATTTTGCGTCAAATAAAACAATGTTCTTGATAGAATCGTGGAAAATATTTGAATTGTTTATTATTGTAAAATTACTTTTAAAAATTTATCCATCTGTGTGTAACTGTTGCTCCAAGACTGTGTGGCGGCTCCCTAAAATAATGCCATGTGTCAGAAATATGTCCACAATACATTTTGCTTCTGATTAGTCTTACTAAGTTATTTTAAGTGGATGTAGCTGTTTCTCAGGTCTTAGCTGGTTTGTGACATTCCGTTCTCATTAAAGTTGAATGAAACAACTGTTTTACACCGTGCCCTGAGTGTTTGTAAATATAAATAGGCTCAGTTCCTCTCCACATTTCTGGGTATCATGGAATCATCGAATCTCAGAATGGTTTGGGTTGAAGAAACCTTAAAGCTCATTTCATCCCACCCTCTGCCATGGGCAGGGACAGCTTCCATAGATCAGGATGCTCCAAGCCCCATCCAACCTGGCCTTGAACACTTGCAGGGATGGAGCAGCCACAGCTTCTCCAGACAGCCTGTGCCAGTGCCTCACCACCCTCACAGGGAAGAATTCCTTCCTAACATCCAATCTCACCCATGCTCTGTCAGTGTGAAGCCATTCCCACTTTTCATGTCCCTCTGAGCTCCCTGTCCAAAGCTCCTCTTAGCTCTCTGGGAGCCCCATTAGAAGTCATTGTAATGATATGAGTTTGATGCCTGTTTTCTGTCTCTTTATGTTGGCAGATACTGCCCAGGTGGACCTGATTCTGATTTTGAATATTCAACACAGTCTTACACAGGATATGAGGTACAGCTTTGCTCTGCCTAAGGCATTGCCAGCACTCCATAAACTTGGCTGTGGTTTATGTCTACAGATTCACTCACTGCAAGAATAAAATGCAAAACAGGCTTCATAAACTTCACCAGCTCAACACTAGAACTGAAAATTCTTTGCAATTACTGTAAATAGTGATGAGTCAGATGAGTGAGAAGGTGGAAAATTGTGCCTTGGGATAAGAATGTTTTAACATTGGTCATCAAGCACTTGAGTAGGGATCTGGAGAGGTTTTGGGATCTCTGTTCTTCAAGATGGGCAAACACTGACTGGATGGACACAGCCCTGAGCACCCTGTCCTGACTGGGTCTGCTTTCAGTCCTGTCCAACCTACAGGAGCCTGTGGATTTAAAAAAGGAAAAATTTGGAAAAAAAGCCCATTTTTTATCTGTTTGTGCCTCTGAAATCACATTCATGCCCTTTTACGTCTTTGTGTCCACAGTGATACCTTCATGAATATATCTATTTCCAAAATAGGACTCTACTGTCATCTGGACAAAGTTTAAGATCTTGTGACTAAATTGGTGTAGCAAAACAACTTGTAGCAATAGTGCAGATATAAAGTAACAAAATTGTAGTAAAATACAAACCAGATCAATCTGGTCAACAGTAATGCAAAGTCCTTTTGTCTGTTATCCACTCCTCAGAACCTTTAAACTTGTCCCATTAAGTAGGAAAATCCTGGATCTATCTAACTGCTCCTAATTGATGTTGTTTGGGTGTGTTGTATTAATTTCTTTAGCACTAACAGCATGTGGGAGTTGTGGATGATTAAGAGTCCTCATCCCTTAGAGCTTTTAATCTAACAGATAGGGAATCTAGGATACACAAGACACTTGAAAACCTTCTTAGAGTGTTATTAATAGGCTTACATCAGCTAGCAGGAGAAAAAGTGAGTTGTTAGGGATTTCAGTTGAAGGAATATGTTTAGCTGAGGGACTGTTTGAGGTTTGGACTGAGCTCCAGAGGATAGTCCTCAGGTAACTCATGGAAGTGTAAAGATCCCAAAATGACAATGAAAAAGTGTTTTGAAAATCACTTTGTGATTTTTTCTAAGACTTTTGTGACTCACTACAAAGATTCTTCAGCTGTTGTAGTGCACTAGAAGTTGAAGAATTGGGTTATTCATTTGAGGTCACATTGTCCTGTTAGGACACAAAGGTGTTTTGTTATATTTGTTTAAAAATAGAAGGAGCCAAATTCATATTTACAATTAGATGAACTCTTGGGTTGTGAGTTTGAAGATCTGAGGGTCAATTAGGATTTGAAAGCTTGAGCATCTGATTCAGTGCTGAAAGTTGTCTTTTGTTGTTTTTCACTGTTTAAAGTTTACAAAATGTATCTCCTTGTGTTGTTTTTAGCCAACATCCATGAGGGCCATTCGGGCTCGATACGATCCTTATCTCCAGACAAGGCACAGAGTGGAGCAGGTACAGTGAAATTCATTGTGATCATGATGAAAATAATGAGAATTATTTTAATTCCTGAACTGGTGGGCTCAAGGGGTTGTGATCAGCAGCTCCAGGTCCAGCTGGAGGCCAATCTCCAGGGATATAACTCAGCCCTCAAGTATTGGAGCTGGTAGTGTTTCAGCTCAGCCTTAATGACCTGGATTTTGGGACAGAGCACTCTGTCAGCAAGTTGTAGGTGATATGGACTTGGTGGGTGATAGACCAGAGAATCATGGTGCCATTCAGAGAGACCTGGACAGGCTGGAGAAATGGGCTGGCAGGAACCTCTTGAAGCTGAGCAAAGGAAAATGCCAAGTCCTGCCTCTGGGGAGGAGCAGCCTCAGGCATCAGAACATGCGGTAGCTGGTGCTGCTATGAGAAGAGAAATTGGACTGTGTGAACTCCAGAGGTCCTTCCAACCTCAGCATTTCCATTATTCTATGATTCTACCTGACCTGATCCCCATAGAAAAATTATTTTTAGACCTTTTAATTGTCCAGCTGTCGTTTCCATTAGGTAAATGACAAGTCTTGAACCTCTCATCTTACCTATTCTGAACAATACCTGATTGCTGATGGGAGATCCTATTGCAACAAAATTGTACTGAACTTCTCTGGCAGTTACCGGTTCTTGATGCTTAAATTGAGAATTTAACACTCAAATAAAAACATTTCCCACCAAAATGATTTTATTTAAGTCTTCTCTGGAGAGTTAGATCTGGAGTTTCTCAGTCCTGTTCTGCTTTGATTGCTTTTCTATTTATCTCCAAACTATTAGAGAAGTGTCCATGTGGAGTCCTTTTCTCTCACAAGTTTGTAAGGAGAGTTAGTTGTAGATGGATTGAAGCAGATGTGAGGAAACTTTTCCTACTGGAAACTTCAAACTGAGACTCTTGTAAACTCCATCAGCAGGTGCTTGGCTCAAATTGTTCTGCTCTGTCAAGGAACCTGTTACACTGTGCTCAATACCTGCACTGTCTTCTTGCAGGAGAAAAAATTACTTTGAGAGAGTTTTTTGAAGAGATAGAAGAAATCTGTACAGAAATATTAATGATTTGTTCATAAAAGATTGAACAACTAAAGAAGGAAATGAAGAATGTCAAGGGTTTGCAGAGAAGTCTTTTAGCTAAGTCCCTGATTTTTCCCTGCTACTTTGCATTTTCCAGCTGAAGCAGTTGGGCCACAGTGTGGATAAAGTAGAGTTTATTGTGATGGGTGGAACATTCATGGCACTGCCTGAAGACTACCGAGATTACTTCATCCGGAACCTCCACGATGCCTTATCAGGTCACACCTCCAACAACGTAGCTGAGGCTGTCAGGTAAGGATCTGGGTTTTCCTTAATGGGATTGCTTCAAGGTGTTCTCTAGCTGGTGCAAGAACAGAAAATACTGAAGAGATTTTTTTTTTAAGGGAATGTTTATCATAGTGTCATAGAATGTTAAGGGATTAGAATGGACCTTAGAGATCACCTAGTCCCATCCCCCTACCCTGGGCAGGGACACCTCCTGAGGCTGTCAGGTAAGGATCTGGGTTTTCCTTAATGGGATTGCTTCAAGGTGTTCTCTAGCTGGTGCAAGAACAGAAAATACTGAAGAGATTTTTTTTTTAAGGGAATGTTTATCATAGTGTCATAGAATGTTAAGGGATTAGAATGGACCTTAGAGATCACCTAGTCCCATCCCCCTACCCTGGGCAGGGACACCTCCCCTCCCTCCCGTCCAAATATGGGTTTGGACACAGAATATTTATAAGCCAACTCACAGCACTGCTCTGTGTGCTGCAGAGCCCCAGCAGGAGACAGGCCCAAGGTTTATCTCTTCCCCATGAAGGAGATGCCAACCTGCTCCTAATTCCTTGGCATTCCATCTGGATTTGTACCTTTTATGCCTCATCACCTTGATTTGGAGTTGTGACGAATCCCATTGCCATGGGATTTATTTCCTTTAGCTGGGAAGGGGAGCTGATCCTGCCTTTGAGGGAGGCCAGACGTCAGCTCCCCGTAAGGAATGACTCACCCCGGAGAGCGTCAGCGCTCCGGAGCTCCGAGCCCCTTGCGGTCTCACATGCAGTTACCTTTGCAGCATTTCAGTGTGAAAGGGAGATGCTCCACTCATTTTATAGCTGATGAACTGAAAATCAGACGCTGATTTATTTACTCAGGTTTGGCTCAGTAAATAGATAACTTTTCAGTGTGTTTCGCAGTAGAAAAATGAGAATAAAAATGAGAGATTTGATGTCTTGGAGCTGTTAAAACGAGGTGAGAATCCCTAGTTGGTTTCAGTTTGCTGCCTTGTCATTGTTCAGTGCAGTTTTCCTTGACACCATTGTCATCTAGAGGAGAAAGTGAATTTAGAGCTGAGTAGAACTAGTCCTTCATGTCTGCCTTCATGTTGGAAAGCTGTAACTTAATTTGGTTTTCCTCTGGAGGGCACCAAACACTTCTGTTGCTTTTCTTTGGGCTCTTGTCATTCCAGGACCAGACAAAAAAGGTGCTGTGCTGCTCTTTCCAGGTGGCTTTTATCAAGATAAAATAACCAACAAGTTGGGAAAAGAGCTGCTTTGCTTTTGCTCTGGGGCCCTGGCTCCTTAAGAGAGAAGGGTGATGTTTGCAGGTGGTTATTCCATATTTTTTCTGCTGCAGGTAGCTAATTTTACTGGCCCTAAAATAAATTTTGGAGTAGCCTTTGCTCTGCAGATTATTGAGGAAACTATTTATGCCACAGACCGTGTGACCAAGGAATTGTAAGTGCTGCAAACCCACAGTGACAAAACCTGCCCTGACAACGTGTGGGTTTTTCCAGCAGATAAATAAAGGTTTATATTTTTAACATAAAACTCTTGTTAAATGCTTAGTAAATGGAGCTATGTGGGAGTTACTCAAGTTGCACTTCCTAAATATTCTAGAGGCGACAAAATGGGGTTTGAGATGAATCAGACCTTTTGCTTTTTGTGCTTCTTGCGTGTGGCTGTTGCACTGTGTCACTGCAGAGTTGTTTTGAGATGGTCAATGACACTTGAAATAAACAGTCAAGGTTGAATTTATTCCTCTTTGTATGTGAGCATTCATCTCCCTCACTACTTCCATCAGCAGAGCCTGTTTTACATGAGGAATACTGACAGCATTTTCCCTGTTTTATATTGTGAGCACTGCATTCAGCACTGACATGGGATCTGGTCTGTCTCACCCCTTTCTTTGAAGGGGATTCTGGGAGCCTTGACGTTATTCTTCCTTGTGCAAATCATTATTTAACTTTAGATTTTGTATGGTGATTCCTTAATGGGGAAAAAGACCTTCAGCCTGGATAGAATCATAGAGTCCCAGAGTGGTTTGGGTTGGAAGAATCTTAAAGCTCATCTTGTTCTACCTCGTGCCATGGGAGGGGCAGGGTTCCACTAGCCCAGGTTGCTCCAAGCCTCAATTCACCTAACTGAAAACACATATTTTCCCTTTTTGTCCAGTAATTTCTTTTCTGTGTCCTAAACTTGAGCTCTGCTTCCGTGTCCAACTCTGTCTTTCCAGTGACAGCGATACACTGACCTGTACGGTCTGAGCTGAGCAGTCCTGAAGGACTCATCAATCTGCCATCCTCCTCTTGACGTAATTTTCAATTTTCTTTTCATAATACTTTGTCTTGATCAGCCCTTTGCAGCTTCTGGTCCCAGGTAATCTGATAAAAAGGATGTGATTCTGTGCAGTTCCAAGCAGAACAGTACGACCAGAGCCTGCCGTGGAGGCAGGTCCTGTTCCTCACTGGGAACAGGCACTGCAAGTCTGCCTAAAGAAATAAGTCTTCAAACTGTGTTGGCCTTTGGATTTCAGCTGATATTCTGAGTTGGCTTCTGGCTTCCTTGCAGATAAACACGAGGGTGGTAAGACATTGGCACAGGTTGCCCAGGGAGGTTGTGGCTGCCCCAACCCTGGCAGTGTTCACTCCAGGCTGGATAAAGCCTTGATCACCCTGGTCTGGAGGGAGGTGTCCCTGCCCGGGGCAGGGGGTTGGGACTAGATGGTCTCTAAGGTCCATTCCAATCCCTTAACATTCTATGATACTATGAACTAACCAACTAAAAGGTGATTTAAAAAAAGGTAAGCAGATAATCTTTGAGGCTTTCATAGGAACTCTGTTGCTAGTGGAAGAAGGAAATTGCTTCCTTAAGAAAGTGTTGCTGGTCTTGAATAGTTCTCCCTGTTGGGGTAATAAACACTATTTAAACTATTCAGACAAGAGTCTTTGCTTGAGGTGCTTTGGTTTGCTTGAGAAATAAGTTGGCCAAGGAATGAGTAAAGAATTGCAGAGCCAGAGGGGATCTTTGTTTAGTAGAGAGTGTGCAACAAGAATTAGAAGTTTTAATTGTTATCTGCTGAGAACACCACTTAGGAGATTTCAGGGCACTTCTGGATGCCTCTCAAGCAAGGTTGTGGACTTGGTGATAAGCTTCCCTTCTTTAGAAGGAGGTTTGCAATTACTGCTAAAGAATCACTGTAAGACAGATTTGTCTTTTTGTACACTACAGAAATACATCTTTCTCTGGGAGTTGCTCCCATCAAGCCCAAGTGTTGACTTGATTGCAGCTGCCTTTGCTCTTTCCTGAGGACAATCAGCCAAGAAGGTGTAAAATTCACATGCAGATGAGAACTGCTGCTCCCCATCAGTTTGCTCCTCTCACCTGACCCATGAGTCATGAGAGGTTCTGGGCGTATTTAGCTGCCACCGTGACTCACCGCTTAGCTCCAAGCGCTGAGCACCTCTCTGAGCCAGGATCTGACTTTTAATGAGGGAAGGAGGCCGAAGGAGAACTTGCCTGTGTGGAGAAAGGCAGGTGTCAGGGAGGTGCCCCCAGGCTATGCACCCCTGCAGCTCCCTGGAATGCAACATCAAGCCTGGATTGTCTTTTTGTGAATCTTGGCTGGGAGGGCTAGGGGTGTCCAGCCTGCAGAACAGAAGGCTCCAGGCAGACCTTAGAGCCCCTTCCAGTGCCTCAAGGGGCTCCAAGAGAGCTGCAGGGGGACTTGGGACAAGGGCCTGGAGGGATAGGACAAGGGGGAATGTCTTCCCACTGCCAGAGAGCAGGGAAAGATGGGATATTAGGAAGGAATTCCTGGCTGTGAGGGTGCTGAGGCACTGACACATGTTGCCCAGAGCAGCTGTGGCTGCTCCATCCCTGGGAGTGTTCCAGGCCAGGTTGGATGGGGCTTGGAGCAACCTGGTCTAGTGGAAGGTGTCCCTGCCCGTGGCACAGCATGGGATGAGATGATTTTTAAAGTCCTTCCAATCCAAACCATTCTGTGATTTCTGATTTCAGCATTTGAAAATGCAGAGAAGTTATTTTTAATTCTTTATTTTAACAGCATGATGAGTTGTCTGGTGTTCACTTAGGTTCTATGTAGCAAAGCAAGGAGGAGATAACATTATTGGAACCTCATGCTCTGCAATTCAGGTCTCTTCTATACCTGATATTTATGTGACAATATTCAAGTGCACAGCAGAAATAATAACTATTTCCATAATAGTTCCCTAATCCAAACCTGGGTTGTCTACACCCATTCATCACTCTGTAGTCTCTTAAAAGGCTCATTTTCCACTTGCGTCACGTGTTGAAGCCCAGAACTTGCAGGAGTGGCTACTGTTGGCTCTGTTTGATTCCTCATGGAGCAGTTGCAGCTTCCAACTCTGTCCGACACTGTGAAACTGCCTTTTCTATGGACTTGTCATCGATTGCTTGTGCCAGGTGTCCTTTTGTGTTCCACCATTAGCCGTGTCTTCTGCTGAGCTGGAGAACAGGCAGCAGTGCTTCCTGCTGCCACAAATGTTTCCATGATGCACAAGGAAGTCTCCTATAGGTACCTCAAGAGCCATATTGATTTTTTGACAAGCTGTAAGCAGATAGATCCAGTTACCTCAGAGCTTCCCTAAAAGAGGTGACACAGCTTTTACATAACCACAGCATAGGGTTGGGTTATTGTATGTCCAGTTTAGGACCTCTGAGCCCATCAAGGAAGAAAATCAACCCCTCAGTACTGGCAGTTTCAGCAGCAGTTGGTTTGGGATGTGGAGCTCCTGATGCCTTTTAAAACGCAGCTGGAAATTATTCTTCTTGAACATGCCAAATTGGAGCAACCCATGAAAAATGTGGTTTGTGCGATTATCAGATAATGTGGTTTGTGGAAAGATTGTTAAAAACTTCACTGTGAGGGTGATGGAGCACTGGAACAGGCTGTCCAGGGAGGTTGTGGAGGCTCTTTCTGTGGAGATAATCAAAACCTACCTGGATGTATTCCTGTGCAACCTGCTCTAGTGAACCTGCCTCAGCAGGGGGTTGGGCTGGATGATCTGCAGAGGTTTCTTCCAACCCTAGCCACTCCATGATTCTTTTCTCAAATGCCCACATTAATTTCACGTAGCAGTACTTCTTCTGATGGAAGCTGCAGTTGCTCCACAAGAAATAGTGATAGGTAGGCGCAGAGGGTAGATTTAGGTGAGATATTAGGAAGAGATTCTTCCTGGTGAGGCACTGACAGAGGACACCCAAAGAAGCTGTGGCTGCACCATCCCTGGGAGTGTTCCAGGCCAGGTTGGATGGGGCTTGGAGCAACCTGGGCTGGTGTCCCTGGCCATGGCAGGGGGTGAGATGGGATGAGCTTTAAGGTCTCTTCCAATCTAACCCATTCTCTGATTCTGTGATCATGAAGGTTGACAACTAAGCAACCTCTAATTTTGCTTTCCAATAGTGAGGAATAAACCTACTTTTTAAAGTGGGTCCTTTATTGTCAAAGTTGAAATCTGTTTAAAATTTTCCAAATACGACTTTAGGAAACTTGTTGGAAGATGGTGGGTTTTGCAGGGAAGTCTAGGCTTGCTGCTGCTGTATTTTAACCAATATTTAGCTTATTTGCTTGATTTTTAGGACACAGACCCTCAGTGAGGTTACATGGGGTAACAAATGAGCCTGTTGTGCCTGTGCCTTGCAGTTGGCTCTGTGCCTGTATTCACTGGCCCCACGTGTGAGAAATTCCAGTGTGCTGTGAATCTCCTGGAAAGAGGTCGAAGCAAACATGTTTCACCTGGTGCTTAGTACAGGCAAGGAAGATGCTGTCCTACGATTCAGTGGCTCCATTGACATATGGTTGCTCGTTCCACTAATGTATCTTAATTGTGCTTTCCGAGTATTAATTGTGACTCCAGCAAAAATAACCACAGGTTTGACTCAGTAGCTGCAGTGATTCATGCTGAGGCGATTTGAGAGGTTACTGTTCTCCTTTTATCTACCTTGACCCTCTGTTTGAGGTTACCCCTTCCAGGACAGGCAGCTAAACACCCTTTAGCTGCTAGCGTTCACCCTGAGGCAGATTAATGGAATCTGGAAGGGATTTAAGAGGATACACTCCTCCTTTGGCTGTGGGGAGTGCAGTGTGGTAAATTGCCCTGCAAATTGCCAGGATTTGATAGTCAGATCTCACCTCTTGGCTTGCCATAATGAGTAGGTACAGTGACAGGTAGGCTCTAGCAGTCCAGCCCAAGCTGCTGTAATTGCCAGTTTAAGCTCCTATTGCAGCAGTAATTTGGGCAGCTGAGGGGTGTGGGGTCTCACTGGTTCTGTGTCCCCTCCTGTGCCTGCAGCAGCTTCTGGCAGGGAAGGCAGGGAATAGCAGGAGGCAGCAACATAGCAAATTGCTGTGGCTGTATCCATCGGAGCTTGTCTGTCAAATCCCTCAGGACATCTGGCTGGGCAGTGATTTCTCTGTGCCTCAGTGCCAGGCAGGAGATAACTGGCTGTTGTTTTAGTGCCAGATCGTTTTACAACACAGATTCTGCCTAAATTTCCTTTTGTTCCCAGAAATTTGGAGCCTAGTTCCTAATGTTCTGGAGAAGCAGGCACGTTTTCTTTGTTTCCAGCTTTGGATGTAACTTGTCCATGGTGAAGGAGCCACGTGGTGAGGCACTGGTACAGGTTGCCCAGAGCAGCTGTGGCTGCTCCATCCCTGGAAGTGTTCCAGGCCAGGTTGGATGGGGCTTGGAGCATCCTGATCTAGTGGGAGATGTCCCTACCCATGACAGGGGGTAGAATGGGATGAGCTTTAAGATCTCTTCCCACCCAAACTGTTCCATGTTTGCCTTTAAAACCTGTTTGTTGCTGAGTGTTTATTTACCCCTAAATGCCTTCAGGGTGGATAAGCATTGCAGAATTTGAGACATTTTACCCCAAGCTGGGGTTTTTTTGGCATTCCATTACTTTTGCAGTGTTTATTTTCTACTGCAAACTCAACTTTTAACTGCTGAAGTTTATGTTGTTTGTAAGATATCTAACTGAAAGTCATTTAATCAGATCCTAATCTTGTTATGGGTAGCTGTTCATCTGTTTGCCACCTGCAGCTATGGAATGTGATTGCTTATCCAGTTATCTGTCCTATTACTATTTCCCCTGCATGGAAAATATTCAAGTTTGTGATCAGACATAGACAACTAGGGAAGGTGGATGTGAGGAAGTCACAGCCAAACGTTTTTGTGCATGTGATATTCACAGAACACTCTGTGTTGGAAGGAACCCACAAGGATCACTGAGTCGAACTCTTGGCCCTGCACAGGACATGCCAAAAAATCCCACTGTGTGCCTGAGAGCATTGTCCAAAATGATATATTTTTGTATATAAATATATATAATTGTTATATTATGTGCCTTTGGGTTTTCTGAGGTGAATGCTGGAAACAGATCTGTCTTCCTCCAGGGATTATGAGGTGTTAATGTTTATTCATAACAGAAATTTGAGCTACACCAAATTTAGCAATATTTATAAATACTATTGCTCCATATTTTATCCTACACTGGTGGAAAGGACAATGGCCTTAGCGGTCATGACATTGTCACAGCTAAGTAATGAATTTCACTGCCTTTTTTTGTACATTTTCAGCAAATTACAGCTGAACACCTGCCAAAGGGAATACTTCTCTCAGTTTTGCTGCTTCACTGCTGTGCCTGTGTAATTTGGCAAACATAACTAGTTCTCCAGTGACCTGCACTAAAATGTTAATGGTAGGATGGGATCTGAGTGGTCAGCTGGGATTGGTAACTGGAGATGGAGCTTTATTCATGGCTCGGTCACCTGTAGGAATACAGACTTGGCCTGATTATTACATGGTTCTAGTTCAAATCATGCTGGTGATCCAAAGGTAATGTCACAAAGAGAAGGGTGTGCTGTGTATAAATAAGCTTTTTGGGTTAGTTTCCTCATAATTTACACCATCCTGAGTATTACAGAAAGCAGAAGCTGTTGTGTTCTGATTTTCCAAGCAGGCAGAAGATCAAATATTAGTGATTTCTTTGAGCTCCATAAGGATGCAAACGATCCTGGACTGATACTGCCATGCCCTGCAGAGCTAACACAAGACCTGCACTACCCCTTTTTGCCTTCTTCCAGCAGAGATTGCTTTCCAGCCCAAATTAAAATGAGCTGGTAAAATAGTGAGATGTGGTTTATAGTTCCCTCAGCTGTGCTGTGTTTGCCTCATTGATATTGTAAACTGAGATCCATTGCCTTTCAACAGAGCTAAATTAATTTGAAAGAAAACTCATTTTCGAGTAACATGGTGGGTGCAATAGGCATGGAAAAAAAGAAGGTTGGTTTAATTTTCATATTTTTATAGAAGGATGTCTAGAAATGGTTTTCCTGTGGCTTTTGGGAATGCTGTACCAGGCAGAGCAGAGGCTGTTTGCTTTTGAAATACTTCTTTCTGCAATGTGTGGCAGCAAATGCGTCCTGGGAGTCTGTGCCTCCTCATGGCTCATCAGTTTGTGAAGTTGGATACTCAAAAGCTGGGAACTGGCAGAGCTGGGGGACTGTTTGTACAGCCTTGATTTGTGCACCTTCTGTCCGGGCCTTGGGTTGTACAATTACCTCCTTTCATCCCTCTTTTTGCAAGACCTTTGCCTGGTTGGTCTCCAGAGGGAGTTTGATGCTGCTCTGAAAATTCTAAAATTAGTAGGAAGGACCTTTGTTCTTTTTATATAAGTATCATTCCCCTTTTCTCTGGCAGCTCTGAGGTGAGGTGTGGGTTAAGACAGCTCAGTTCAGGTATTCCTGTGTGAACTGGGTGCCTGATCTCCCCTTACAGTCAGTGGAGATGTGGTCAGTGGAGAGAGGGATCCAGCTCATGCTGGGTCAGTGTGTTGCTGGGCTCTGTTGACCTGGCACCACTGACTGCCACAGGAGATGAGAGTCCTAGCTCAACATGGGTGTTTGCATTCATGAGTTGGATCCCATACCAAGAGTCTTGTCTCCATCCAGGCAGGAGGTGTTTCTTTCTCCATCTCTGACTTCTGACTCCTTGAACTTGTGCTGGTTCTTGATGCATAATAATTTTATGCAAGATACTTGTTTATTCCAGTTTTGAACTTTGGTTCCATTCTCCTTTCCAGATCATAGAATCATGGAATAAATAAGTTTGGAAAGGACCTTTAAGATCATCAAGTCCAACCATCAACCAGCACCACCACCATGTTCACCTTTAAACCATGTTCTCACTGTGTTCACCACTAAACCAAGGCCCACATTCACATGGTTTTTGAACACTTCCAGAGATGGCGACTCTGCCACAGCCCTGGGCAGGCTGTGCCAGGTCTGGACAACCCTTTCCAGGAAGAAATTGTTCCTAATAAGTAGTCTTAAACCTCCTCTGGCGCAACTTGAGGCTGTTTCCTCTTGTTACCTGAGAGGAGACTGACACCCACAATCTTTGCTTTTCCCCATCTCTAGGAAGACATAAGTGGTCACTCACCTTTGGTTGTCCTCTTTTGCTGCCTCCTCTCTGGTGTATTTGTCTTGTTGTAGCCAGGCTGTGCCTTTCCCAGGGGATTGTAGCCATGGTAGGAAACATTTGACTTCACTCCTTAGCAGGAACTTGTTCCTTGGGACCAACACATCCTCACTGGAGCTGTGTGGGATGTCTGTGCCTAGGGAAGATGCAGTTTTAAGCTGCTGTAGCAGCTAAAAGCTGAAATAATTTTCCAAACAATGAGTCAACCACCATTAAAAGTTGAGTAGAATCATAGAATGGTTTGGATTAGAAGGGACCTGAAAGGTCATGTCATTCCAACCCCTGTCAAGGGCAGGGATGAGTAGCCGTTGGAGCTACTCCTTAGTTGGAGCTACAGGAGGCAGCAAATGGAGGTGGGGAAATGGCCCCATCAGTTCTTGTAGCTTCTGCAGGAAACCTGAGCGTGCGTTTTTGTAGCATTTTGTTTGAGCGTGATCACATCACAGCTTTATAGGTGAGAGAGTTGCTTTGGCAAGAGAACAAGATGAGCTAAGCCACAGCTTTTCACCAGTAGTTTTGGCTGATGACTGCATTTTATTAGCTCTCTTTATAATTTTATTGATACAATTTCTTTGTTTCCTCAAAGCAGCAATCAAACTGTTTTCCTTCCTCAAGCTAAATGTTTCTGTTGCAGTGTCAGATGGGGACGAGCTGAATCCTGTTCAATAGGTGCACGAAAAAACTCAGTTTTGTAGTTTCATAGTATGCTAAGAGGTTGGAATGGACCTTTAAGATCATCTAGTCCCAGCCCCCTGCCCTGGGTAGGGACACCTCCCACCACACCAGGTTGCTCAAGGCTTTATCCAATCTGTCTTTGAACACTGCCAGGGTTGGGCCAGCCACATCCTCCATGAGCGACTTGTGCCAGTGTCTCACCACCCTCATAGGGAAAAACTTCCTAATATCTAATCTAAATTTCCCCTCTTTCAATTTATCCCCATTGCTCCCTGTCCTGTCCCTACAGTTCCTAACCAAGAGTCCCTCTCCAGCTTCCCTGTAGCCTCTTCAGATCCTGGAAGGTGCTATGAGGCCTCCATACAACCTTCTCTTTTCTCCAAAAGCAAGGTCTGTGGTCCAAAGCAAGGTCTGTGCTGGACACTGTCTATATGCAACATTCCTTTTAGGACATAGAGTTTTCAGAGCTCCACACAGCACTGCAGCAGCAGAAGTGGTTATTTTCCTCAATAACAGCTAAGAAGTGGTTGTTACTAAGAATATGCAACTTTCCTTAGGCCACAGTGAGTCAATATCAGAACTGAAATTGGAACTAGAGGTTTTTTTAAAGTACGTGTCAGCCTCACCTAGTGCTGTGTCTCTTATCAAGGGTAGCAAGAAAAACTTGAATCTCGGTTTAGATTTTAGATTTCTTCCATAATTTTAGATGTAAGGATTTTCTTCTTCCCCAATCCCTTGTTAGTCCTTGTCTGTAACTCCATATTGACTATTCCCTGGTAAACTGTCTGTATAATTACAACCTAATCGTGATCATATTGACTTGGCAACAGACAGTGAAATTGTTGTTCTTTCAAGTTTTCCTGAAGTAATTGCACAGCAAAACTGTGAGAAACCAAGGACAAATCTTGAGCATCTCCTCATGGGGGTTTTATACCAGTCTTTGTCTCACTGTCTGTAGCAGCTGAGGAGCTGCTTGTCCCTCAGTGTCACTGTGGTGACATGGTTTGTTGTCCATGGGATGTGTTATCTGCTTCTGTACACTTGGATAAAGGGAGAAAGGGATGTAGAGGAAAATGTGGCCTCTGGGAATAGCTGATATCGATTGCCTGGCAGAGGTGGAATTTAACTAAAGGTCAAATAAAATTGTGCTGGAATTCACAAAAGGAACAGCTGAAATGGGACCAAGAGCTGCTTCTTTTTAGGTTTTATATTGCTTAGTGAAGAGATAGCAGAGAGGCAAAACTGACCAAAATGAAATATTAACCACACACTGCCAGCAGCCTCCTGGAAACACCATGTGGGTTAATACCACTGTGCTGCACAGGCTGATGCTTAAAGCAAAGAGCAGGACTCTGTTTAGTGTTTATCCTGGAAATTGGTCTTTGGATTGCTCTTCTCTGAGTGTGTTGAGGCACTGGCACAGGTTGTCCAGAGAATCTCTGGCTGTCTCATCCCTGGAAGTGTTCCAGGCCAGGTTGGATGGGACTTGGAGCAACCTGGTCTAGTGGAAGGTGTCCCTGCCCATGGCAAGAGGTTGGAACTAGATGATTTTTGAGGTCCCTTCCAACCCAACCCAGTCTGTGATTCTGTGCAATGCCCAGATTATTACTGAGAAATGCGTTTGGTTCCTTCTAAACCAACAGAGCTTTTCTCTCCTTGTGCTGAGCATCAGTTTTTCCCAAGCTTTCCTTCTGCACCATAAACTGACAAATGGTTTTGAAAATATACTGTTTGGGGTTAATAACCTTCATGAATGGGCTTTTTCCCTACTTGAGAAGTCACCTTTGTGGTTTTGGACACCTGGGAGGACATGTCAGTAATACAAAATGTGCATAGGACATGATTTAGTGGAGGACTTGGAAGTGTGGGTTAATGGTTGGACTGGATGTTCTTGAAAGTCTTTTCCAATTTTACCAAGTTCATGCTTCTATGATTCTAAGTAGGAGAAGACCTGCTGTTCAGCATGGGACACCTTATCCTCTTCTGTAGCAAGCCCAGAGCTTCATAGTGTCTTCAAGCTTGTGGTCATCTGAACCTCTTCTTCCTTCTTTGTAGCTTTGGATGACATTCATGGCTTCTTTCCTTCGGTTGTCATTGTCAAATGCTGTTAGTGGTAATTAAAGGAGATACAAAGTCTATACAAATATCCTGGGAGCAAGGAGTTTTAGAATGGCTGTCGTTTCATCCATGATCTGCTTGTCTTGGTTGCTGGAATGGTCAGCATGGGATGTTAGACTACCCCTGTCTTCCATATATAAAATGAATAGTTGGTTTTTTTACTGATACTCATATATTAATCTGAAATTTAGAGCCTGTGGCTCGTGGTGAAGAGAAGTGTGTTCACTCCTCAGCTGGTCTATTGAGTCTGGGACATTTTACATCACTTTATGCCCTATTTTCTTTTGGAAGTCTTGGAAAAGGTTGTGCTCTGCTTATGTGTTGCACCATGATTGTCTTTATTAGATTTAGAAGTTTGGTTTTCTTTAGCTGCTAAAAACCCAAACCACCTAATTCTTTGTGTAGAATGAGTACAGAGAGGTTCTTGTTTCCATAGTACTTGTTTCCATTGGATGGTAGATGGATTCCTTTCCCCTGGCTACCTGGAGTGGGCTGGTTTCAGCAACACATCTAGGCAGTAGGTTCCTTGGAAGCTTTTAAGTAGAGACTGTACATGGCACTTAGTGCCATGGTCTAGTTGACATGGTAGTGTTAGGTCAGAGGTTGGACTTGATGAACTCAGAGGTCTTTTCCAACCTTATTGATTCTGGGATTCTGTGATTGGACAGATATGTTCAACCTTACCTGGATTTCCAAAAACAAGGTCATAGTATCGTAGTATGTTAAGGGGTTGGAATGGACCTTAGATAGCATCTAGTCCTAACTCCCAAAGATCCCTTTGGCCTTTCACCAAAGACTCTTTAAATATTGTGGAAATAAGAGGCTTTGCATGCAGAAATGATTAAAAGTTATTAAGAGGTGCAATAAATGATCAATTGACACAACAGAGAAAAGTCATTAGCAGTGTCCCAGAGGAATCTGTGCTGGAACAGGTTGTTTTGATCATGCTATGAGGGTGGGGAAGGGGCAGGAGAAAATGAGTGTAGATATAAAACTATGTATATAAGATTATTCCTTATTTTACTCCAGAACAATAAGCTTCTAGTTGGCTAATGCCACTCAGAGATAAGATTTTAAAGTTACAGTTGCTAACTGTGAGAAACACAACCTTGATGCTCTGTGTTAGTTACAAAAGCAACTCAGTGTGAGGAATTATAGTGAAGGGAATAGAGAGCAAATCGGGAAATAGTGTTCTGTTGCTGTGTCATTCTGCAGTGCCTTCACAGCTTGAACCTGTGCTCAGTCCTTCTGTTAAAAATAAGGAAGGGGAGAAGGAAAATGATGCTGTGGAACATGGGAAAATACATGCCAGTGATGTAATAGAGATATACAAAGTCCTGAGAGGCACAGAAGAGACAGAAAAAGGGTAGATGTTGATTTCCTTGTTAGGAACTGTAGTGATAGGGCAAGGAGCAATGGGGATAAATTGAAAGAGGGGAAATTTAGATTAGATATTAGGAAGAAATTCTTTCCTGTGAGGGTGGTGAGACACTGGCACAGGTTGCCCCAGGGATGCTGTGGCTGCTCCATCCCTGGGAGTGTTCATTCCAGGTTGGATGGGGCCTTGAGCATCCTGGTCTGGAGGGAGGTGTCCCTGCCCAGGGCAGGGGGTTGGGACTAGATGATCTCTAAGGTCCATTCCAACCCCTTAACAGACTATGAACATACTATGAATCCTACACCACAAAAACTATGAACGAAATAGCAATTAAATACAAAGGAATCACTTATTTGTGCAGGCTGTAGTTAAGCTGAGCGATGATTCATGAGAAAAATGCCCACTGAGACTTGCTAAGGCCTGAAGACACCTACCACTACCACTACAGACATCACCTCTGCCTCAGGGAGTCCCTGAAGAGATGATAATTGGCAACTGCGAGGATGGTCCAGGAAAATACCACTGCAGTCTGCCCTGCTCCTGCTGCCCCAGTCTGAGCATCTGCACCAGCCATGGGTGGGTGGAATATTAGGCTAAACAGACCTTTGGACCTGCCCAGGACAATGTCTGTGTGTTCCTGGAGCTTGAAGATCCCTTATTCCACCTCCAGACCAGGTCAGTTTGGTAGTGGCACTCCAGTTGCCATCTGAAGGCAGTGCAGGGACTCATAGAACCATAGAATATCCTGAGTTGGAAGGGACTTACAAGTCCAATTCAGACTTGACTCTCCCTAAGCCTCTCTGTGAGAAAGCTGAGACCATGTGTTGCTGCTTGTGCTCTGGGAGAAATGTGAAAATATGAGTCTCCAAGACTGGAATTTTGCTCTGCTCACTGAGACAGGTTTGGAAAAGGCAGAGAGCTCACATGAGGGAGGAAGAGATAAGTTCTGTCTTGTCCATGTTAGCCTTGTTTTAGCTTTTTTCCCCTCTAAGTACTTAGTCTTTACAGAGGTAGTTAACAAAAAAGGAGTTGCAACTCATTCAAGACACACATAAGTGATTTTTCTTGGTTGAAAGATTTCACTCTAGCATATGTTAATTCATGCTGGTATTTTCAGTTACAGCTTGCTAATAATTTGTTGCTGAAAAAAATTATCTGTATTGCCATTGCCTTGAACTTGATGGATGTGAGCTCAGAAAACAGCCTGCAGTGTTACAAGGTCCTGTCAGGGTTTTCTGTTCAGTGTCCTTTTTTTTTGCCTCCTGAGCTAAGACAGACCTTTCAGGACCTGCCTGGATGTCCTCTGGGAGCAGGCAGTGATTATGGCTCTTGGAATAATTGTGCATTTATCAGCTCAGCGTGGTGAGAGCAGAGCAGCTCTTGTGCACAGCTCCATCCTGGCTGTCATGAATGGCAGAGTCCCTCCAGCAAAGCTCCAGCCTCCTTGCCCAGAGGTCCTCTATCAAAGCTGTGAATGATATAAAAATAAACCAAACAGCCCTCCCACCCCCTTTCCCTCTCCAGCCAACATCATTCCCTCCTTGTCGTTACAGCCAGGCGGTTAATTAGTCCATGCAAACAGCTCTGCCTTGATTAGGCCTGAAGTGTCTTATAACTGTGTCACTTCTGCTCGTGCTGTGCCTTTCCTTCAGAGAGTTTTCAGATGGCAAATCCATTCATTGGGGTTACAATGTGGTAAACAAATTAAGAAAGAGAGAAAACTGATATATATTTTAGGGTTTTTGCCTCAGAATGGATGTGATTTTGAGCACAGATTCTATCCTATCTGAACCCCAAGTGACACAGCAGGAGGGAACAGAATTACATGTGACTTATCTGTTGGTGGCATTTCATAGGAAAAGAATTGCTCTCCCTTATGTTCTATCAGGCATAAATACTGTTACTTTATCAAAATTGGAAAACCGTGTTTGAGTCAATAAATAACTGTATTTTAAATAACCGTTAGGTTTTTTTCCAGTATTTCAAAACTGAACCTTGAGAAACTGATGCTGCTAAGAAACCAAACCACCATGTTGTGGTCCTGGTGATAAAGCACTGAAATTTTGTAATAAAAAGGAAGCAGCATAAAGCCAAATAAGTGGCATTTGGGCTTTCAGAAATACCTGCTCTGGGCAATCATCAAACATGCAACTTAGGAAACATGTGGGATGAGTAAGATGCCACCTGCTTTGTTTACTAGCAGGAAATTGTAGATACTGAATTAATTATTGCTGGCTGTGTTTCAGGGAGTGTGTTGTGGTACAGCAGAGCTGTAGAAGGAGAAAGGAGGTCATTTAAGTGGTAGGTGAGGATGTGGTACATGAAATACTGTGTATTATATCTACAGTTTCCTCTTCAGAAACCAATAGTGTCACTCTGTGTCTTGATTCCACGAGTGTAGACGTCACTGTCTGTCTTGAACACATAATTGTGTTACACCCCAGGCTGTGCTGCTTGCAGTCAAGGGCATGAGAAGGGGTTTGTTTTCAAGATGTGAGACTAATCTGAGATGCTGGATATTCCCAGTCTTTGCTGTTCCCAAAGTTAAGGAAAAAAACCTTCTGCCCAGGACACCTTTGGTCGCTGACCAAAATTCTTGATTTTCCCACCCAGCCCTCCAACACTTCTTTCTGCAAGACTCTAAGCACCTTTGCCAAGGCAAGTTGTACCAGCCACAGAGCCACAGTGTGGGCACAGCCCCAGGGCAGTGCCTGTCCCCTGTGCTGGCACTGCTGTGGCACCTCCAGTCCCGGGGGCACTTCTGGCACCTCATAAGAGAGACACAGAGGGGCTGGAGCATGTCCTGGGAAGGGAACGGAGCTGGGGAAGGGGCTGGAGCAGCAGGAGCAGCTGAGGGAGCTGTGGGGGCTCAGCCTGGAGAAAAGGAGGTTCAGGGGAATCTTCTACTTTCTCTAACTCCCTGACAGGAGGTGCAGCCAGGTGGGGTCAGTCTCTGCTCCCACGGAACAAGGGACAGGAGGAGAGTAAATGGCCTTAAGTTGCACCAGGGGAGGTTTAGGTTGGATATTAGGGAATTTCTTCCTTGAAAGGGTTGTCCAGTTTGGGCACAGGCTGCCCAGGGCACTAATATGAACATCTTAATTTATTCCATTTTTGCCTTTAAGAAGGTTTTCTCTGGCTTATGAATCATAGACTCCCAGAATGGTTTGGGTTGGAAGGGATCTTAATTTTCATCTAGTTCCAACCTCCTGCCATGGTCAGGGACACCTTCCACTAGCCCAGGTAGCTCAGAGCCCCATCCAACCTGGCCTGGAACACTCTCAGGGCTGAAGTAGTACTGGAATGTCCTGCATCAAGTTTTTGGGGACTGTTGGGTTAGCTGAATTGTTTTGCATCCTTCCATTCTGTGTATATAGACAAGTACACCTAAACACTTCTTTCTCTTGGTGATTCTCTTTGCTGCTGCCTTTGTACCTTTGAGCTTCTGCTTCTTCTGCCTCTTTCTGCTCTTCATTTTGTCCTTTCTGACATGCTCTGTGACTCCAGAACTTGTAAAACAGATGAATGCTTTAAAGCTGTGTGATTAACATGCTGTATTTTCTCTGTGTTAACAGACCTGCTTTATTCTTAGAGTTCATCTTCTCTGAGCTTGCTGGGATGAGGCAAATCATTCCGTGTGTCTGGCACACTGCCACCCTGATCCCAACTGGGGAGTTTGGAAGCTGCTGTAGTAAGGTTGTAAATAATTGAGTCTTTGATCTTCAGGTCTCTGAGCTGACGAGGCTTTTGTCTGGAGACCAGAGTTGAATGGAGAGTGAGCAGAGGCTTTGTTAAATGAGTTGTTTTGTGCCAGAACTGTGCTGTCTGTTTTTTCTCTGAGTGAGAAAGCATTTGAGAGCCTGTGTCAAACTGCTGTGTCTGCTGGAGAGGTAGGTGCCTTTTTGATCTGAAAGAAAATGAGCTTATTCAAGAGGCAGATTCTGATGTGAAGGTGTGTTTAATGTAGCAGCTTTCTCTGCAAATTCAGGCAAATATTCTTCAATGATTAAAATTAATTATCTCTCCTTTACCTCATCCTGTTTCAGACAGTTCTGTAATCACTGGCTTTACAATATCTATGTCTGTGCAAATCTTAAGGCTTCTCTGTGTCTCATTTCCTCCATTTGTGTGTCTCAGCAGCTATTTCATTTGCATAGTGCACCTCTGTGGTCAGGCTGTTATTAACATTGCCCCTCTGTCATCTTGTGCTGTACACTTGTCTTGATTCCTGATTATTCCTTTGATGATGTGAAGTTCCTCAGCACTGCTGTGGTACAAATACAGATAATGCTGTGCCAGGGAAGGAGGAGAAATGCTCCAAGATGTTTGTTGGTGCTTGAGATGATAAAATACATCTATGAATTCAGGCTGGGAGAGCTGGGGGTGTTCAGCCTGGAGAAGAGAAGGCTCCAGGGAGAACTTAGAGCCTCTTCCAGTGCCTAAAGGGGCTCCAAGAGAGCTGCAGAGGGACTTGGGACAAGGGCCTGGAGGGACAGGACACAGGGAATGGCTTCCCACTGCCAGAGGGCAGGGATGGATGGGATGTTTGGAAGGAATTCTTGGCTGTGAGAGTGGTGAAGCACTGGCCCCATCCCTGGAAGTGTTCCAGGCCAGGTTGGATGGGGCTTGGAGCCACCTGGTCTAGTGGAAAGTGTCCCTGCCCATGGCAGGGGCTGGGACTGTATGAACTTTAGTGTCCTTTTCCACCCAAACCGTTCTGTCATTCAATGATTCCATGCTCATGGGTATTTTCTGACTTGCATTCATCCAGTTTCTCAGGAATTTCTCTATTTCCCTTGTCTTGATCTTCAATCAGAAATAGTTTCGCTTGTCTTGGTCGCATCAAGGTTGTCTTAAGCTCTTGTATTTGAGTGTCCTGAAGTCACTCTCTTAGAGCTATAGGTACCTGCTTTCTAAGCTATCAGCCCAGTTGGATAGAGGCTGTTCCCTCTTCCTCTCTGCCTTGACTACCATGCCATTCCTGCAGGATCTATGGCTGGATGTCTGTTGTTTTTAAAGACCAAGTGCAGGCAAATCCATCATGTCCATTATCATAACTCACTGGATCCTATTAATGAGCTTGGAGGGGTTTGGAGAAATGAAGTGTGATATGCATAAACCTCTGCAAGAGAATTGGCCCAGTCCAGGGAGATATTTGACATGAAAAAAGATCCCTGAACATGTCACCCATTACATTGATTTCCAAACAGGCAGAGTACAGAATGATTGTCATTGACCTGATGGTTTCTAATAGGATTCTGTTGTTTTTGCCTCTGGGCCTTCTGTTTAATACTCATGTTAAAATAGTCATTTCTAAGGGTTGACAGGAGCTATCCATATTGGAGATGGGAAATAAGGGATACATCTGTGTTCCATAGGAGGTTGTATATGAGCAAGCTGCGTGTGATGGGGAAATGTAAAGCTGTTTTTCTAGGAATGGTGCAGGATTCTATTCTGAGAAGCAGCGAAGTATCTAGAAAATATTTAGGAGTTAAGTCACAGTATCATAAGCTTTTTGTATGATTCAACAGCCAAATTACCCTTGACTGTATAAATAGAGGAAAATTGGATAGGAATAGGCAAATCATACGCCATCTGGATATAGTTATGGTGTGTCTGCAAAGTTGTGTGGCTGTTCTTGGTGCAAGGGCAGCAAAAAAGTGGGGATTGTGCTAAGAAAAGGTAGAGTGATGTAAGCACTAGAAGAAGATGCTGTGACAGGGGGCGGAACTAAATGAACTCTAAGGTCCCTTCCATCCCAAACCATCTGGGAATCTGTGAATATATGAATATATGCACTTAATGAACAGTAATCTACTCTGACTCCCTGATACCTGTTAGAATGGCTGCAAGGAGGAACACAACCAATTCAGGGCTTTCATGGAGTGTATTTTGATGGTATTTTGCAATAGTTGACTCATCCAGCCTAAAAGAAAATTGGAGAAGGACTTAGGGCAATCTTTGGGCAAGGACCTGAAGTGGCAGGACAAGAGGCAATGGCTTCTCACTGCCAGATGGCAGGGTCAGATGGGATATTGGGAACGAATTCCTGGCTGTGAGGGTGCTGTGGTACTGGCACAGGTTGCCCAGAGCATCTGTGGCTGCCCCATCCCTGGGAGTGTTCCAGGCCAGGCTGTACAGTGCTTGGAGTAATCTGGTATCGTGGAAGGTATCTCTGCCCAGGGCAGGGGCTGGGACTGGATGAGCTTAAAGGTCCTTCCAATCCAAACCATTCTGGGAGTCCTAAGCATACATCAATTTTCCTTTTGTTTTTCTCTGCTGACTGGTAAATATCTGTCTCTGGTCCTGACTGTGCTTTAAAATAAGAAATCTTGCCAATTTGATTAAAAGCCCATAAATCCATGTCTGTCTCGATGTAAATCCAGTAGTTGGGAGATAACCTTTATACAGTATTTCCTGTCCTTTCCTGGTCTCTGAGCTCTGTTTATAGCTCAGCATTGACTCAGTTAGTGAGGGAGTTCTGCCTGTACACTTGAAAATGTTGAAACCAAATGTAAAACAGTGACAGACTGATTTTACTTAAAAATTTAAAATTTAATTTAGTCGTTTAATGCAGCTTTGTGCTGCTTAATAATTATCAGTTCTGCTTTTATGGGTCCTTTTTGATAACTCCTTCCTCAAAATGGCAAGTTATGTAAATCTGGTAAAGCTTTTAATTAATTTCCACATCTGATAGTCTGTGTTTGGCTTCTTAACTCAGAATATTTCTGCCTGTAATGTTAGGTTTGAAATGAAATACACTCACTCCTTTTGCAAACAGGAAAAATACTGAACATCCAAATGAATATTTGAAGTTTGCAAGTTGAGAAAAGAGAGGAGAAAAGTCAAATTTCTCTTTCTTCAGGAAATGACAGAGTTGTGTTGCCAGCATCACCTTTCATGGAAGGTTGGCTGTCACACGTCTTTTTCTTTCCTTGGAAATGCCATTTTTGTTGCTTTATTTGTTTCGAGTTCCTCTTTATTTTGCTTTTCTAGTTACTATTAAGTCACAATTTTCTTTTGCAACGTAGAATTGTGCAGCACAATTCATTACCAGTCAATTCATTACCAGTCAATTCATTCAACCAGTTCTTACAAATCCTGTTGGTTGTCTTAGATATTATAGTTTAGAGCCTGTTGTTGGTCATTCAATTCAGCATTTTATATCTTGGCCATAAATTTATTTGGAGGGGTTGTCTCCCCTCAGTACTTCTGTCCTGGCTGCAGTTGTTAATATGAGTAGGTGCCCTGTGGCATGAGGGGTGAGTTAACTGCTGACTTTCTCCCCTTGCTTAGCTAAAATTTCTCTCTAATTCTTGCAAGTCACATTGTAAAAGTGGCTGATTTGTCTGCTGTTAATGAATCACACTTTGGCAATGTTTGCCCTGACGTGATAAACAGTTTTGCTGTTGTTCTGTCAGATCAGTGAGCCACAAACTTGGAAGTGTTTTATGTAATTCTTGTTGGGGTTTATTTTTAAGATGCTTTTTTTGACAACCATTGCAGCCTATCCCCAAAGATCTTGGGCTTTATATAGACTTTGACAATTTGAAAGGAGTTAATATTTTTGGTAGTGAGTCTTAGCCCACTTGGGGTTTTTTGGCTGATTTTTGAGGTTTGAGGGTTTTTTTTGGTTGCTTCTTTTTGCTTACATTAGACTCCATCATGCTCTAAGGTAGGCCCTGGAGTTTTATTTTGATTCAGAAGTTTCCAGCTATCCAGATCCGGAAATGGGATGATGAATCTTTATAGATACCTAATAAAGAGCTGAACTTAGTCATCCTTGTGATTCTGGCGTGCAAAAATCTTTTAGGTATAGGCATAACATCTTTCTCTTACTCAAGGTGTCCTCTTTTCAGCAACATTTAATATTAACACTCAGATCATCATTTGGGACCATTAAAGAGACTGATATTCCTCTCAAAATGTGGCTGTTAATCCTGGTTTGGGACTTATCCAGATTATCTCTGCAGTTTCCAAAGAAGTTTCCTTCTTCTGCCGTAAATCTTTTCTCCTGTGCTGCAGTTCTGTTATACAACCTCCTTATTCTGCAGGAAAGATGCTCAACTGAAGTGATTTCCTGTATGGAAAGGGATATTATCCTTGCAGGAGATGTTGATTGATGGTTTCCTTTGTGAACTTTGGTTCAAGGCTGCTTTGGATTCCTTTTTTCTTTTCTTTTACTCTTTCCTAGGTCAGTAACTTATAATTTATCATCAGTAGTGGATTTCAGTACTAGCTGAAGTAATTAGTCTTTGTTAGACCTCCAGTGATAAATGGCAGAGGAGAGGAAAAAGGGTAACAATGAATTTTGTCTCAATGAAGTTGGGAACATGCTGCTTGCTCCAAAAGGGAAGAGATTTGTGGGATTTTTCCTAGACAGCCTTCTACATCCCCTCCAGGCTGCCACAGTCCAGTTCTTTGTCATACAAAGCAACCCCCAGACTTGTATTCGTGTGCATATTTCTGTATCCTTTCATCCACGTATGCCCATAGTGACAGAATCACAGAATATCCTGAGTTGGAAGGGACCCATGAGGATCGTCAGTCCAACTCCTGGCCCTGCACAGGACACCCCAACAATCCCACCCTGTGCCTGAGAGCATTGTCCAAACACTGCTTGAGCTCTGTCAGGGTTGGGGCTGTGACCGCTGCCCTGGGGAAGTGTTAAAGTATAATATTAAAGGGTTGCTGGGATATTTGGGAATTCTAACCTGGATTTTAATTCTGGTAGTGACACAGAAAGTCTCACCTGGAAGATGTTGGAAGTTCTTCTGAAATTACCTGTGACACCTTCACAATTTTAACAGAGGATGTTTGGGTTTTTGCAGGTACTCGGAACGAAGCCTGACAAAGTGTATTGGGATAACCATAGAGACCAGACCTGACTACTGCCTCAAGAGGCATTTAAGTGACATGTTGTCCTATGGCTGCACAAGGCTGGAGATCGGAGTACAGAGCGTGTATGAGGACGTTGCCAGGGACACCAACAGGTGAGAAGGTTTCATACAATACCAGACTGGTTTGGGTTGGAAGGGACCTTAAAGCTTATCCAGTTCCAAACCCAACACCTTCCAGTAGCCCACGTTGCTCCAAGCCCCATCCAGCCTGGCCTGGAACACTCCCAGGGATGGAGCAGCCAGAGCTGCTCTGGGCAGCCTGTGCCAGTGCCTCACCACCCTCACAGCCAAGAATTCCTTCCCAATATCCCATCTCTCCCTGCCCTCTGGCAGTGGGAAGCCATTTCCTGTGTCCTGTCCCTCCAGGCCCTTGTCCCAAGTCCCTCTGCAGCTCTCCTGGAGCCCCTTTAGGCACTAGAAGGGGTTTTAAGGTCTCCTCAGAGCTTTCTCTTCTCCGGGCTGAAAGCTGCATGTGGGGGCTCACTGGATGTTTCTGGAATACTCTTGAGTAGTGTGGCTTGACCTGTTTGCTTGACTAATACCCTTTTAACAGAGAATATTGAACCATTTCACTCGTTTTCATGCTTGAGTGCCTAAAAGTCTGTGAGGAAAAATTAATAAACTGCAGTGGCTTCGTTAATTTCTCTGTGATATTGTATAGACCATTGAGTTGTGATGTTTTATTATCACTCCTGTTCTTTTCCTGTGTTGTACACTTCTTTTTTTTAATGTCTTCATGAATAAATGCAGCTTTGTGAAGTAGAACATGTGCCCAGGGAGCTCATAGTTCTTCTCCTTCGTAATTCATAGTCTATAGACTTGAGTGGACACAATGCAGTGTAATCTCTTGGAGGTGCTTCGCAGCATGTTCTCTACTCCAGGTGCCTTTTCTGGAGAGGAGAGGTGACAGTGGCAAGTATAGAGGCTGCCACATAGCCAGCAACAGTGCCTGGTGATAGATTAACCCCAGTCACTCTGGGCATACAGTATCTGTAGGGATTGCGAAGTATATTTGCAGGAGATGTGATTTATTCCTTGTCATCTTGGACCTGTGGCAAAAAAGAAATGTTGCCCTGTGTAGGAGAGTATGGAATATATTGTGCATCCCAACTTTTACAGGCAGATAAGCCAATCTTTTATTTATTTATTTATTTAAAGTCTCATAATTCTGCTGAAATTTTAAAAGAATTGATTTTTCTCTTGTTTTTTCACTTCTGACACTCATTCGACTTGTTCATTCCTCCTACGTATTCCAGTCACCTCCCAGAGGTGGTTAGTAAACCCCAATCACATGTGATGACAGAGAGATTATGGTTTGATAAGCAAAGCACATTTTTGTTAGTACTACCTCAAAGGCAGCAGAGCAAAACTGAAAATGTTGAGTGTTTTCCTCTTAGAGACTTGAAGAAAGAATCCAAAATTAGTTTCCTCCTGAGGGTTTGGCTGCAGCATTACTGCTGCTTGGGAGTGTGGGATGTCACTGCTATGAAGTGGTCAGGCTCCAGCTCCCAGTAGCCAGGAAAAGCCATTTCTTAAGGAGACCAAGAACTCATATTTAGAGGTGATTTCCTCCTCTAGATGTCAGAACTTTCCAAAGGAAAATATCCATACTAAGGAATGTAGTGTCAGGCTAAATGTAATCACTTACAGTTGATTCTGACATGGATTGTACATTTAATTTCAGCTTTAAAATCCCTTTTTTTCCCCTCAAATCCTTTAGAGGTGGAGCTTTAAATCCTCACTTAGCTCTCACTTCAGCCATCCACAGTTTTCCACCATTTTTGTCTGTCATATCAGAGCAGGATCCATAAATCACCCAAAGCTGCTGTGTCCCTTTGGGCTGGTCCCTTTGCTAATGATCCTGTGTGTTCCTGCT
>NW_008670882.1:33495-62313 GCF_000695815.1 Acanthisitta chloris
TTGTGCATTACTGACTTGATTTCATTCAGGTAATCCTGGCTAGATATTATCTCTTTAAAGGCACTTTTCAAAGCTGCCTGCAGAATTCCTAAAAGCTGTCTGATATCTCCCTCCAACTTTCGTGAACAATGAATTGAAATATACTTAGAGAAAAAGGTGATTTGAGCTTCTCTTTCTTTTGAAATGACCTCATTTTGCTTCTGTTCTCCTGCTTTGTGGGGGATGTGTTTTGGCTTGAAACTTTTAATATTTTGCTTGTAGCAAAATGTCAGATTACAACCAATTAGGCTAACTGTTGGGAAATTACTTTCTATTATGTTCCATAAGTCATTAGTGAGGTTTCTGAGTGCTTCTGGTGGCTGTGAGGCAGAAAAATATTCAAGAGCAGATCTAGGCATCAAATAATCAAGTTATTGATGCAGCTCAAATTCCACTTCTAATAAGAAAATAATTTTTATTTATGAAGCAAGTCTTCACTTACTCCCCTCAGGCTACACAAGGTCTTGAGTAATACTGTCCTTGAACAGGCTCGGAAAAACACCGGAATACTTTGGGAAAAAAACCCATAAATAACACTGTAGGCATAAAGCTACATGGAGAGCTTGAACAGAGGCAGAATCTGCTGGGAGAGAGAAGGGAAGAGATCCTTAGAACAAGGGAAGCAGCTGTTGGTTTAGTTGACATTAGGTGTGGGCAGAAGGTAAGCATTTGTGAAGATGCCTATTCTGTGTCAGAATTAACTGTAAATGAACACATCTAGGACAGAGATGTCCAGATGGTGTTTATTTTTCATCCATAGGACTATGGAGGAGAAGAATTTCTTCCCAATATCCAATCTAAATTACCTTCTTTCAGCTTAAAGCCATTCCCTCTTGTCCTGTCTCTCCAGGCCCTTGTCCAAAGTACCTCTGCAGCTGTCTTGGGACAGAAATCATCTTCTAACCCTGACTCCAAGCTTCCAAGAAGGGCTGGGAACTCACCTGTGTCACAGAATTATAGAATCCCAGACTGGTTTGGGTTCTTCCCAATATCCAATCTAAATTACCTTCTTTCAGCTTAAAGCCATTCCCTCTTGTCCTGTCTCTCCAGGCCCTTGTCCAAAGTACCTCTGCAGCTGTCTTGGGACAGAAATCATCTTCTAACCCTGACTCCAAGCTTCCAAGAAGGGCTGGGAACTCACCTGTGTCACAGAATTATAGAATCCCAGACTGGTTTGGGTTGGGTTGGATATATCTTCCCTCCTGGCAGTGGGAAGCCATTCCCCCTTGTCCCAAGTGCCTCTGCAGCTCTCCTGGAGCCTCTTTAGGCACTGGAAAGGTCTCTAAGGTCTTCCCAGAGCCTTCTCCTCTCCAGGCTGAGAGTCACATGCTGAGCTATCTGTTGGTAAGGGATTCCAGAAGATGGGTTGAACTGGTATGAAGGTTTAGTGGGAAAAAAACAGAGGTTGGAGACGGAACGTAGGAGGTGCTGAGGGGATAGAAATGTCCAGAAGTATCAGCCAGTAGTGGGAGAGACCTCCAAGCTGAGGAAGAGCCAAAGCAAGGACTTTGTGGAAATACTGGTCACCTATGGTGACATACCACACACCTCAGAGCTGTTTGTAGAGGCAGAAGGTGAAGCATGGAGGTAGAAGGAGAGAGGAATTAGGAACTGTAGTGGTAGGCCAAAGAGCAATGGGGATAAATTGAAAGAGGGGAGGTTTAGATTAGATATGAGGAAGAAATTCTTCCCTGTGAGAGTGGTGAGACACTGGCACAGGATGCCCAGGGAGGTTGTGGCTGCCCCAACCCTGGCAGTGTTCAAAGCCAGGTTGGATGGGGCTTGGAGCAACCTGGTGTGGTGGGAGGTGTCCCTGCCCAGGGCAGGAGGTTGGGACTAGATGATCTCCAAAGTCCATTTCAACCTCTTAAAATATTATGAAACTATGAATTTGCTTGAGCCTAATGAGTTCTGTGAGATTCAGCTTTTGTTCCTGCCACTGTCTGCAGAGCAATTGTGAGTTTGGTTCGATGTCATTGTGAAAGTACATTAAATCCTTCAGGAGTCCTAATCCAGCCTGTGTTTTGAAGGTTTGGCACATCTCAGAAGTTGGGAAGAGTATGTGGGTTTTCCAACAAGAGTACTTACGTAGCAGGATGATTTTCTGGCTGGTGTTCCTTAGCCCCCATCCTGCTCCTTTCTCCTTGTTTTTATTTCTGGTTCTGCTTCATTCTGATTCCACAGTCATCACTGCAGTGTGTCCTTCTCGTGCTGTGCCATCAACCTGTGTCACTGCTTTACAAATGGGACTTCATGAGCTCTCCAGAGTTTTCCAGGCTGTGATGTTGGTAGTTGGAGCCTTGGTGTGGCTCATCTGCTTGGAAGTAGCAAATTTTTAATGCTTTAGTAAGAATCCTTTCAGCCCCTAGTGTAGTTTATGAGCCACAATGTTCCAAACTCAACCCTTCTCACTTCCTAGAGAGTAATCTCAATTGAACAGATCAAATATGTCTTTTCCTGTCTGATCCTGGATCTCTCCTCTCTTCCCAGAGGTCACACCGTGAAGGCTGTGTGTGAGTCTTTTCACTTAGCCAAGGATGCTGGATTTAAAGTGGTGGCACACATGATGCCTGATCTACCAAACATGGGCCTTGAGAGGGACATGGACCAGTTTGTGGTGAGTATGGCTTGAAATAACCAGGAAGTTCTAGTCTTTTACAGCTTTTTTCACCTAATGCTTCTCATTCTTAGCTCATCCATGAGTTCTGCTCCAGACCAGAATTGTTTCTTAAGGACAAATAATATAAGATTCATTTTTGAATGTGGAGAGGGAGAAAGATTTGTTGAACTACTTCATCCAGAAAATTATATCCCTGCCTCATGAAAGCCTGAGTCACTCAGGTCTCTGTGGAATAAAGCTCTTCTGATATTAACTGGGGCTCTTACTTTTTTCCAAGGTGGTTTTCTTGCTTGGATTTAGAATAGTACATGATTCCAAGCTAAAAGCATATTCTCTGGAAGGTAATTAATTGCCAGGTGGAGTGTATAGGTGTGTTATAAAGCATCTCTGTTCTTGGCTCAGAGCTGTTCAATATCTCTATCAATGGTGCAGAAGAAAATAAAACTATTCCTAGAGAAATTGAAATGAGGAATAAAGAGCAAATGGTAAACAGTGCAGGGAATGAACCATTTTAGCTTCTGTGTGGTAGATTCTCATTATTTCTTTTTTTTTTAAGTCAAAATTGGTTGTCTTTTTAGAGCAGTGCAGAAATTGGAGTTGTGGCACAGGAATCCCAAGTGTATTCCTGGGCAAGGTTGGGCTAGGTGCTTCCTGGCACTACAGATATGTCAGTGCAGTGGAGTAAGTGGAATATATTGATCAAAAATACAGGCAGAAGGCAAAGGTTTATCTTGGTGTGCTGCAAACAGGCATGTCTGGAAAGATCCAGCTGAAAATGGAGCTGTGCAGGACATGAAGGAAATGCTGTGACAGAAACCTTTTCTAAGGGGTTTTGTGCAGAATTCCTTGAGCTCTTCCTAAACAGTGTCATCGTACTTAGCAAATATTATGTTCTGTGGCAAAATGAGAGGTTGGAGCATGGTGATGTGCACAGGACTAGAGGTGAAGTCAGTGGGAGAGCTGAACTCCAAATTCCTGCCCCAGACTGCTTTCCTGAATCATTTTTTATTACGCTGAAGGACTGCACACACGTGTAGAATGTGTCCATGACACAGAGTTTTCATAGAATTACTTGTGATGCAGCAAACTCTGAGTCTCTTACTCAATATCTCATGAAGTTGCAGCTGTAATTCTTTAGGAGCTTGTCATTACTGAAGTGCTATTAGGCTGGAGAGAATTTGTGGTGGAAAACCAGCAATACTGACAAGATATAAAGAGCCAACCCTGGGCAAGACCCAGCAAAGAGGAGACACTAATCTGAGGCATTTGCAAGACACAAAACCAAAGAGGGAGGAATTATTTAAGGCAGAATTACAAGCTGCTGCACCAAGTATTTAGTGATTATTATTCTTTGCTGCTTATTCATGATGAATGGCTAAAGAATTCCCACTGTCAGATCTGGAATTGCTCCTGTTTCACTGCAGGAGGTTTGGGAGGCTGGTTGAAAGGTATGACTTGAAGTGATGCTGAACAGCCTCCAGTTTCTGCAGCCTCCCTGGTTTGGGAGGGGAAAACAGAAATAGAAGAGGCAGGAGGCAAAGTTTTGTAAAAGAGGAGACCAGAATGTGGTGAGAAGGCTGGAATTGGGAGAGGGGGAATTAAAAGAAAGCTGGAGAACAGAACTGAGCACAGAAAAGCAACCTAAAGAAGAAGCAGAGCAGCGAAAGTCAACTGGTTTGTACTATTTCTGCCAGAGAAGTCTCTTGGCATTAGGAGCTGGGAAAGCTGCTAGTGAAGGTGTCCCTGCCCGTAGAGGGGTTGGAAGTAGATGAGCTTTAAGGTCCCTTCGAAGCAAAACTAGTCTGTCGTTCTGTGAAAACCTATGTCAATGGTGAACCAACGCTGGACACGGCAGGAAGGAATTCATGTGGTGGGAAAGGGTGAAAAAAGTGGTAGTGGGTGAGGATGAGGCTGAAAGAGAATGAAGAAATGCGTCAATTTAGAAAAGGAAGAGTTAAGATAAGATCAGAATCTTTTGCTGGACCACTGGAATTGGCAAAATTATAGTTGGAGGGACAGGAAAGAGAAATGAGAGGCAAAGGAATAGGAAAAGCAGGAGATAGTTTAGGAAAGGAGTTCAGGAGTGCAGAGAAAGTCATGGGCTGAAGACCAGCTCAAGTGCTAGCCTTGATAATTGGGTCAGAAATTTGAAGCAGGACTCAGAGGTCAAATTCATGTTTGATGCCAGTGTACATCCAGTGAGGAGCTGAAGGATGAGTAATCAGTGTGGAGGATGAAGCCCTCAAGAAGTAATGTGAATGATCCGGAGTGAGGAGGAAAAGTGGGAGTTGGGGAGGTGGACTGGTGGGGAAGAGGTGATAGATCACACCAACATGGAGAAGAATTGTACCTGTGGTGTTTTAAAGAGAGGAAAGTATGGGAAAGGACAGAAGGAATCAAAATTGACTGTTAGAAGGGTGCACAGGGTTTCCACCACGATCTGAGAGCAGAGAGAGATGAAAACCATGTGAGAGACACAACAGCTGACTTGGTGCCCAACTAAGTGATCACTGCACATCCCAGGAAATGGAGCTGTGGGGTATGACAGTGGAGAGGCTGTGGATCACTGTAACATGTTTCAAGATGGAATGGTAAATAAGAGGCCTCTATGATCTTCCTTTTACCCCCTCTTCTGCCTTTCTCATCCTGTCTTAAATGTTTTATCATTCATTTTTAAAATGTCATTTCTCTTAAATATGAGAGAATAAAGGGGAAAGGCAACACTTGCTTTTATTTACTAATTCTTTCCTCAGAGCTCTGCACTGATGAACATAACAGAAGTGTTCAGACTAATTCCTTCTTTCCTGGGGATTTGATAGTACACTCTCTATTTCCTACCTTAAAATTTTATATCATCATTTTGAGTTATTAAAACAATTTATTTATATGTTGTGCTGTGTAAATGTTAGTCCAAGCTGGTAAATATTTAGACACTTCTACTACATAAAACTAATGTGAGAGTGAAGAGCGGAAGCAAGTGGAGAGCATCTGTTGTGTTCCTGCAGCAGTGCTGTGCTTCTCATGAGCAGCAGGAGTGCTCCTTTATGTAGTGTTCTTCTAAAATGTGTCATCTTCTCACACTCATAGAATGGTTTGGGTGGGAAAGAGATCACCTCATCCCACCCCCTACCGTGAACAGAAACACCTTCCACCAGCCCAGGTTGCTCCAAGCCCCATCCAACCTGGCCTGGAACACTCCCAGGTATGGAGCAGCTACAGCTTCTGGGCAGGCTGTGCCGGTGCCTCACCACCCTCACAGGGATGAATTCCTTCCCAATATCCCATCTCTCCCTGCCCTCTGACAGTGGAAAGCCATTCCCCATGTCCTGTCCCTCCAGGCCCCTTTTCCAAGTCCTTCTTCAGCTCTCTTGGAGCCCCTTGAGGCACTGGAGGGGACTCTGAGGTCTCCCTGGAGCCTTCTCTTCTCCAGCCTGAACACCCCCAGCTCTCCTAGCCTGACTGAAGATGCCTTTGACATTCTGGGACAAGGACACCTGTTGCTTATCAAGGATGCTTATCGATTTTTGAGTTTGGGGTAGTTTTAAGTAAGTTTAAAAAAGCTCACTTAACTAGTTGTGATCCTGCCTCCTTTCCAGCCATGTGCTTTTCGGACCAGGTAAAGGTAGGACATAAAGGACCCAAGCTGACTTTAGAAGGAGGTGTAAGCACCTTGCTTTCGTCACCAGTTGATATATTAAATCCAGAGGCTTCTCCTGGGAAGGTAATAACTTGCTGATTGTGCTGACTGCAGACTAAAAACACTGAGTGCTTCTTCAGCTTGAACAGGTAATTACAGTTTCAAGAGTAACGTTGCTTCTGTCCCTTCTGACCTATTGATTTCCAAGTGTTTCCTGCTCCCTCCATCCAGCAGCAAAGAATGGCCATCAGTTACTCTTTTGCAATCATCCCTGTGTTGTCAAAGCTCTGTGTGTGTGTGTGTGTGTGTGTGTGTGTAGCAACTGTTTCCTGGTGACTTTATTAATAATTATTCAACATATTAATTTATTTTTAGGACTGAGTATATTAGTTACTCCTTTCATTATGTGTGTGTGTTTTTCTGCCCAGAGAGGTTGTGGACTCCCTATCCCTGGAAGTGTTCCAGGCCAGGTTGGATGGGGTTTGGAGCAACCTGAGCTAGTGGAAGGTGTCCCTGCCCATGGCAGGGGGTGGGATGAGATGAGTCTTTAAGTCCCTTCCAACCCAAACCATCCTGGGATTCTAGGATTCCATGATTTTCTAATGAGTGGCTTTTTGCCTGCCTCCATATACCAGTCATATATCCAGTTATTTCACTTAGAGTGGATGTTCTGATCCCGTGTCCCAGTTCTGTTGTGCTTTTCCACCCCTTCCATCACGCCTCTTCTCTCCTCTCAGTATTGATTCTTTTTATAGCCTCCGAGGATTTCCTTTCTACTTCAGGTCTTTCCACCCCATTCCACATATGGGAAAGCTCTGCAGGGAGGGAATATGCTCTGCTTCCTCCCACCCCCCAGGTGGCTGTGGCAGGTAGTGTAAGTGGCCACACACACACACACTCTGTACTCACTGCTGGCAAACGCGAGCGGAACGGATCCGACGGATCCACAGTGCCTCACGTAGCAGGTGGTCGGAGAAAATAATTAGAATAATAGCTGGAATAAATCAAGGACTCAGCGGGAATAATGGAATTGTTACCAGAGCAGACACCTCATTCTGGAGAAGGCGATAAACACTCAGCTTTGCTGGTGCACCAGGAGAGACATGAGGTGACTCTAGGGGTAAATGCTTGGGAGGATTCATGAATCACACTTGCCAACAGGGCTACCAAGCAGAACTTTGGATTGAAGCACAAACTTTAGGAGGCTGAAGAATTCCCAAGATGCTGTTACTAATTCCTCATTCCATTCACTGAGTGGCAACAGCAGAATCAACAAACTTTATCTGCTCTAGAATAAATATTCCTAAGCTGGGAACATATTTATTAATGGAGAAAGGATTGCTGTGTTTGCCTTTCTTTTATTTTTATGGCCTTTGCCTAAGCATGATTTACTGTGGCTCCTCCTCTGGGAGGGATGGCTCTAAGCCCATCTCAAACAGCTTTTAAGACCCTTCATAGATTAAATAAATCTGAGGATCAGAAAAAAAAAGGGAAATGAAACAGGGAAGAGAGCCAGAAGATTGGAAGTTGGGGAAGTGTCAGGGGAAGTGTCATAGCAAGCTACTGGCAGAACCCCCAACTCTGAAGGCTCTGAAGGAGCTGGTGGGCACTGCCCAAAAGCATCAGATGGGCCTTCAGTTGCTGGGAAGCTCTTCTTATCCTTGAGATCCTTGAGGAGATTCTGTGGCTTCACTGTGTCTATCTAAAGTCTCATATAAATAAAATTCAAGGGTAAAAGCACAGCACCATGTAATGGTGCTGGAGACGAGTATCAGACTGAAGAGATTTTTGCTCCCATTCAGCAGAGCCATTCGTGTGTTCTTTAAATAAAATGCAATCATTGAATGATTTTAGTATGAAAATTCCTTTTCTTAGTCATGTGTCAAGCTGGGTTGGTTTTTTTTTTTTATTTCTGAAGGAATTGCAAAATGAGCAATTTGCCAGAAATAGACTCATTTTAGTGAAATGCCTGATGCATCTGTGAGCCAAGTGTAAGTGCTGCGGAGGGCTCCAGCCTGCTTGGGTGCTTTGAGCACTAGAGAGTGAAATAATAGTGAAGTGATGCAGTGTGTGATATGAGGTGTCCTTTATTTTTGCAGTGCATTTGGTGTTTCAAAACTTCAAATGCTTTTAGCTGTAAATAAGGCAATCGTTTTCCTGAGGGCTCTCATTTCTTATCAAGGAGATGAAATTCATAATGAAACTAATATATTGCACCTCTATCAGGAGCTTTTAATAACTGTAATAAAAGACAGTTAAACTGCTGATCTACATTGATTTTTTACTCCTCTGGGAAGACAGTTCTCTGTGTTTTTAAATACAGCTCTGAGATGTTTAGTGTGGGAAGTGATTTTCCTTTCAGTTCCTACTAAACATCTCATTGAAACACTCTGATTTGCAGGTAGCCAGTTTTGCCTCTGCAAATATGTCTTTTATTCTTGGGCACATCGACAGAAACAGATGAGATGGTACTTAATGTTTAGCCCTTCAGTTCCTAGAGCTTCTCTTGGAGTCTTCGTAAATGTTGGTGCTAAAAAGCTCTTCACTTTGGAAACAATTATAGTTTCATGAACTATGACCAAAGTCATGGTAATTTTTATGTTAATGAGAATTGTGGTAGTAAGGAACAGGCTATTTTTGGAAACTATTTTCACAGATAATTGCTCTTATACTTCTGTGGATAAAATATCTACATAAAGGCCCAGAGCGTGCCCACTTCTGCAGATGGGTGAACTGTGTGCACAAAGCTTCTCTCCCTCTCCAGCCTCTGTGTGGGGATAACTTTCAGGGTCAAATTTAAATCAGAAAAGGCCAAGAATGGGGATTTGGCAGGAGCATGATGTTGCCTTGTGCTGCATAGAAGCAGAAGCTGCTGTTATACCATTGGTACAACAGAGTGAGAGAGCTGGGAATGTCCATCCTGGAGAAGAGAAGGCTCCAGGGAGACCTGAGAGCCCCTTCCAGTGCCTCAAGGGGCTCCAAGAGAGCTGCAGAGGGACTTGGGACAAGGGCCTGGAGGGACAGGACACAGAGAATGGTTTCCCACTGCCAGAGGGCAGGGATGGATGGGATGTTGGGAAGGAATTCCTGGCTGTGAGAGTGTTGAGGCACTGGCACAGGTTGCCCAGAGCAGCTGTGGCTGCTCCATCCCTGGGAGTGTTCCAGGCCAGGTTGGATGGGGCTTGGAGCAACCTGGGCTGGTGGAACGTGGGCTTGGAACAAGATGAGCTTTAAGGTCCCTTCCAACCCTAACCATCCTGTCATTCTATGATTCTCTGGTATGGACATGAGAAATTGCAGGGCTGTGTGGAAAAACTGCATTTATTATGGTCTTGGATTGTTACCTTTGTCTCTCTGAATCGGTATTTTGTCTTCACACACATTTTCCTCCAGCTACCAACCGTAAAAGTTATGATAATAACAATACCTGCCTTATAAAATAGCCTCCCATTCAGAAAAAGCTTCTGCTCAGCACAAAGGAGCAGTTTGGACCCTTTTTCTACCTGGTCTAAAAGATCATTTCTGCACTCGAGTGTCCCCAGACCTACTGTGGGTTGCACCACAGTCACTCTCTATTCTAGTGCTGGTTTTTCACACCAGCATTCAGAACTTGCTTGCTGGCTTTTTTTTCACCAAGGCCTCTTGCTGCTGAAGTCAATAATGAGCATATGGCTGGGAACATACAGCCAAACAGACAGGAGCACAGGAATAAAGGGATATGTCTTGGATAGAGAGTGCAAATTTGCCAGACATTTAAGCAAAGAGAACATCACTCAGTAAAATATGTATTTTAGTACAAATCAGCAGCAGCAACTGTATGTTTGTCATCAGAGTGGATAAACCATGATGGCCAAATTACGTTTTTGAGGGCTTAGTTGTTGCTTTTGTGTGGGTTTGTTTGGGGGGTTTTAACTAAAAAAGCATCCTGGAAAAGTCTAATTGTTTTGCTGTGAACATAAATGAGAGAAGCTTTTGAGGGGCTGAGACAACATGTGGTGGTATTGGTGCTCCCTATAGAAAGGAGAGGTCTGATGAAGGAGGATTAGAGTATCAAAACCATGATAGAGTTGCTGGTCTCAATGTTTTTTCGATAGAAGATAGACTTTACAGGGATCCACGTTGCAAAATTCGTGGACTTAAGACAATGAAAAATGCTTTATTTCCTGTGCTTAGCCCTAGGGGAAAGCTGACCCTTCCAGAAAGGGAAAGACCAGAGTTCTGTGCTTGGTAAAAGTGAAGGTGAAACTTCAGAGCAAATTGATTGAGGTATTCTCCTGGGTGTCTCCAAAACTGCGTAATAAATGGAGACTCACTTGAAGCACCTGCATGCCCAAGCAGATGGGACTGCTCGGTGCACTGAGCACAATCTGGAGAGATTTGTCTTGGTGTTTGGATATATCCTGTGTTCAGGAGTCAAACCCACGCTCCAAGGTCATGCTGCTGATGCCCAAGGCCTCTTCCAAATGTTAAATGTCTCCCCTTGTTATTGAGTTGTATCATAGCAGTGCCAGGACTGTCTCAGACCAGGATCTCCTTGTGCTAAGGTCTGTGCAAACTTGGAGAGATCAACTATCCAGAAGTGTTAGCCAGGAGGCAGCCTGTGGATCCTGACAGTTCAGGGGAAAAAAGACCTTAGGAGGGATGGGATGGGATGGGATGGGATGGGATGGGATGGGATGGGATGGGATGGGATGGGATGGGATGGGAGGCAGGCAGTTCCCTCCTTGTCTGGCAGCAGCACTTTCCTGTGCATGTAGAGTGAGCAGGTTGTTCCTGGGTTTAATGAAAAACATACTCTTACTGAAGATTGTAAGGATTCTCCTGTGTTAGACACACCTGGAAAACTTCCCTTTGGCACGTGGATTTAGGGGTTTGAGGCTGTTGTGGAAGGGAGGAAGGAGGTGTGGCAGGGTTACAAGGTCCTTTGCACTGTTCACTCTGGATGTTAACAGGCAAATCCACTTTTCTTATCTGACATTCATAGGCTACATACGAGGCATTGTTGAACAACCCAAAGCATGTAGATGCTGGTCATCAGCAGAGAACTGACCTTCTCATGACACCAGTGTTGGGGGTTATGCCACTGTTTTCTTGGCTTAGTGATTTCCATAATCATATTGGTGGGAAATATTACAGCTTGAATGTGTCAGAAACTGAAAGGATTTTATTATATAGCTGTCAATAGTTGGGAGAGTTACAACAATTAACTGGGAAATGGTCTTTCCTCCTTTGACTGCTGAATACTTTACAGAAGCTCTCGGGAGATTTGGAAATCTGGATTGTCTGCTTTAGAAACTTCATCCTCCTTGGTCACATCCAGAGGAGATTTTGTCACAAGTGTAGATGTTAAGAGGAAGTGATTTAGGATCATTTAGGTTGGAAAAGAGCTTTAAGGTCTTCAAGTCCAACCGTTCCCCAGCACTGCCAAGGCCACCGCTAACCATGTCCCCAAGTGCCACATCCACACAGCTTTCAAATGTTTCCAGGGATGGTGACTCCACCCCTGCCCTGGGCAGCCTGTGCCAGGGCTGGACAGCCCTTTTGGGGAAGAAATTGTTCGCAATATCCAACCTGGACCTCCTCGGGTGCAGCTTGAGGCCATTTCCTCTTGTTCCATTGCACTCCTCAGAGGAACATTTAAATGGACAAAGTGTTGCTCTTTGAGGCTAGACAACACCGGAGGGGCCTCGGAAACAAGGATAAACTTGGCACAATATCAACTTAGCATCTTTATGATTGATTCTGTGTTGATGTGGTGGTGTTAAGTCATAGATTGGACTTGGTGATCTCAGGTCTTTTCCAGCCCGATTGCTTCTGTGACTCTGATTCTGTGATACAAACTACCAGGGCAACTTTGGGAGTTCCCCAGGTTATATTAGGTTTAATTATATTTTAATTCTATGTATTTAAAACAAGTGTCAGGTGAAGATAACCTTGAGGAGTGGGTGTGCACAGTGAGCTGAACAGCATCCTCCAGCTTGCCTTGTGGGTGAAGTGCCTGAGGGTTTGCTTCCTCTTAGTAGAGGCCTGACCTGCCTCATCCTCGCTGAAAGGTTTGTGTGGTGTTCTGCTAACTTCACGGCAAGTCTAAGGTCATATAATTGAAAAACACTGATGTTAAGTGACTTTTAAATGCCCTTTTTCATCTCTGGTGGCTCTGCATTTCCCTCCTTCCCAGGTGACAATGTGTGTGTTCCCAGGCTGCTCCAAAGGCAGTGAAAGGGCACAATTGAGTCTGGATTTCTCGGTCACTAGGCCATTGTCTGTATCAGTGAATGCAGATCCTATCGTTAAGGTTTTAATTAGCTGAGCATTTACAAGAGAGAGGGGGGAAATGCAAATTGAGAGTTAAAATGGAGCCACATTTTTGAGCCACAGCTTCTCTTAATGCATATAATTAAACTCCTAAGTGATTGTTCGTTCCCTGTAGAGTTGGAAGTGTCATTCAACACAGCAGCTTTCAAGTGCTACCAGTATTCATGGTTATAAATAATACAGCTGATGGAGATAAGGAATGCTGTAATGTGGAGAGTTAAGATAATGTTCATCTTATTCAGAATATGAATTTAATCATCTGTTTAATGCAGGGACTATAGTGAAGGAACTGATTCAAGACTCAGGTTGAGTGGCACCTGGTTTCTAGTGGACAGTCATTAAAAAAATAGACTTTGGTGACCTCTATTTTTAACAAATCCCAACACTTCTAACAAATCCCGACGTTTTAGTGAGTTGCTTTTAAAAATTGCTGTATCTCTCCTATAACTGGTATCTCCTCCAACAGCTGAACATCATGAGAGTGAGAAGATTAAAGATGGCAACTGAATCTTTGATCTGTAAAATGCTGAACGGAATCCCATGAAATAGTGTTTTTTTCCTTGTGGAGAGCTGCAGCTTTTGGGTGCTTTCAAAACAGGTTTCTAATTTGTTCTGTGCTTAGTGTGGTCAGGAAAATCAGATTAAAACTGGAAGGTGTAATCTCTTAATATTGGCTGAGTTGTGCTGTTACTGAGCTTGAAAATGGGACTGAACCACTCTGTGGGCTCACGATGATCCCAAATCATTTGACATTTCTGTTGCAGCTCTGACCACATACATGGGTGACTCATGGGTTTTCTAATTTAAAAGGCTATTGCAAGAGCACACTAAAGTAAAATATTTGAGTACAGGACATCATCTCCTCATTCCATCTCCTGTTACCTAGTGGAAGGTGTCCCTGCTCATGACAGGGCATGGAACTGCATGACCTTTAAGGTTCTTTCCAACCCAGACCATCCCCTACAAACCTCCCCTGAAAGGACAGGCTGTGAGAGTTGGGACTGTTCAGCCTGGAGAAGAGAAGGTTGTGTAGAGATCTCATAGGAACCTTCCAGTATCTGGAGGGGCTACAGGGAAGCTGGAGAGGGACTCTTGGTTAGGAACTGTGGTGATAGCTCAAGGAGCAATGGAGATAAATTGAAAGAGGGAAATTTAGATTTAGATGTTAGGAAGAAAATCTTCCCTGTGAGGGTGGTGAGACACTGACACAGGTTGCCCAGGGATGTTGTGGCTGCCCCAACCCTGGCAGTGTTCATTCCAGGTTGGATAAAGCCTTGAGCAACCTGTTCTGGTGGGAGATGTCCCTGCCCATGGCAGTGGGTTGGGACTGGGTGATCCCTAAGGTCCATTCCAACACTTAAGAATCTATGAGTCTGTGATTATATTCTGATCTTTTTTGCTCTACATTGGCTTTTGGTTTCAACTCAAGTCTGTTTACTTGGACAGCAATTACAATGTCACACAGTTTTTAAGACTCAAATCGATTGATGGGAGATGGACTAAAGGATTCTATTGTGCACTTTGATATGTATTCCTTGATGGAAAAATCAGTGATTTCTTGGCACCCAAAGTACTAATTTTACACCCATTGGGCCCTGATTATTCCTAGTGGCAGTGAGTTTATGAGGTGGTGGATGAATGGATCCTATAGATGCCATTAGCTTTAATAACAGGGAACTTGGACAACAAAGGCATATGCTCCTCAAATCAATTACTGAGCTCATAAAACATGTGAGTGGCTAACTCATATAACTTTGCAGGCTGAGTGTGAGTCGATGGCATCTTATTAAGATTCATTGTTTGTAATTCACAGAGCAGCTGTTTCTACAAGGAGAGGATGTTTAATGCAGCTCAGGTGAAGCAAAAAAACTCTGTGAATTCCAGGATTCTCTGGTTACTCATTATATTGGGAAGAAGTTCTCAGTTTTTCTCTAATACAACAGAAATTCAGGTTATGAGAAATGTTATTTGAGGGTATGAAAAGGTCTATATTTTGAACCTTGAGGTCATTGAAGTTTCAGCTGATCTGACTGACCTTTTTTTCTTTATTTCTGATGATCTCTCACGTCCTGTCCATTGTCTACTCCCCCAAATTTAAACTCCACTCCAGCATTCATAACTATATGAAATATGTTAAATGCTTTGAGTCCTTAGCTAGAGGGGAGTAAACTTCAAAGAGAATGTGTTTAGTAGCTTGGGAAGTGCAAGGTCCTACACCTGTGTCACAGCAATCCCAGGCACACCCACAGGTTGATTGGAGAAGTGACTGAGAGCAGCCCTGGGAGAAGGACTTGGGGGTGATAGTTGATGAAAAACTCACCATGAGCTGCGGTGCGTGCTCACAGCACAGAAACTGACTGAATCCTGGGCTGCATCCCAAGGAGTGTGGGCAGCAGGTCGAAGGAGGTGATTCTTCCCCTCTAGCCTGCTCTTGTGAGACCCACCTGGAGTACTGTGCACAGTTCTGGTATCCCCAACATAAGAAGGACATGGAACTGTTGGAGCAAGTCCAGAGGAGGTCACCAAGTTGATAAGAGGACTGGAGCACCTTCCCTGCAAGGACAGGCTGAGAAAGTTGGGGCAAATCAGCCTGGGGAAGAGAAGGTTGTGTAGAAACCTCAGAGCAACCTGCCAGGATCTGAAGGGGCTCCAGGGAAGCTGGAAAGGGAATCTTGATTAGGAACTGGAGTGATAGGACAAGGAGCAATGGGGATAAATTGAAAGAGAGAAATTTAGATTAGATACTGGGAAGAAGTTTTTTTCCTGTGAGGGTGGTGAGACACTGACACAGGTTGCCCAGGGAGGTTGTGCTGCCCCAACCCTGGCAGTGTTCATTCCAGGTTGGATAAAGCCTTGAGCAACCTGTTCTGGTGGGAGATGTCCCTGCCCATGGCAGTGGGTTGGGACTGGGTGATCCCTAAGGTCCATTCCAACACTTAAGAATCTACTATGTATATGCTTCCATTTGGAATCTTCCTGCATGCAAGAGCACTGCACCACATCCTCCAGTGGTTCAGAAATTCTGGAATTACATACGGATCCGTTCTCCCTGGGTCATCTTTAACCTCAAACTCCACAGAGCATTAGCAGATGTGGATTAGCCCTGACTCAGTGCTTGCTGGAGCTGATGGAAAGCCTCCTGTTGCCTCCAGTGACGCTATGGATGGTGGTCTCCGGAACAAATGTTTTAGGGATTGAATTTGTTTTGGCAGTAAACTGTTGGGAAGGTTTTTATCAGTCAAAGACACCTTTTAAGGTGTCTAATTAAAAAAAAGGGTAGGCTACAATTCCTACTAAAGCTTGGCATGTGTTAGCATTTTATAGTTCCTTTGTTTCAGGAGAGACTTAATCAAAACTGTTTGTGAATGGGAAAAGGTTAAGCCTTTAAATATTGGGATTTACAGAAACTATTTAAAGTTTACTGCTGGAAAAAGGGGTTCAGAAAACAAAGACACACTTCTTTGTTATCTGGTTTCAAATTAATTACTTCTGAAATAATGAACCTTGAGGAATATTTTCAAAATTATTTGAGAAATAAAAAGGAAAATCTGGATTTTTCAAGGGATTTTTTAAACCCAGGATTGCTGAAATGTGCAGCAGCACTAGGAGGTGCCTCCAAACACTGACATAAAATGTGCAGGGTGTGTGAAGGGACAGAATTCAGGGTGTGCTTCGAAACCTTCACTTTTGACCTTGCCTGTGACTGCTGGATGGCTTTAACCTCAGATTCTGTGTTGCTGCCTTTGCCTTTAATCTGCAATGTAAATCAGGGAATGTTTAAGCATTCTGGCTGGTGAATCATACATGCTTTTGCATTCTGTATTGTTGTGAATATTAATAGAGTACCTTACTGGAAGCCTTTTTGCCTTGCTGGAGTGGTTTATTTACCTCCTTGTATCGTGTTGGGGAAGCATCATTGCTTCCTTATCTTCATGTCTTCTCTTTGTCAATGCCACTTGGCCATTGAGCTGAACAATCACATCATACACCATTTTCCTATTCCTTCTTTCACAGTCACTTTGTTTTCCATTAACCACCCACAAAAGATGGAATTCTGTCCATTTGGGTTCTTTGAGTACAACAGGATTCTGAGTTATTTTTCTGACACTACACTACTTTGTGTGCCCTTGGATTGCACACCCACTTCACCTGTTTGGCTTGAAAATTTGGGCTGTGATTTATTTTTCCCCCCTTTTTGCATCTGCAGCATCAGATCAGAGAGTCACAGAATCAATCAGGTTGGAAAAGATCTCTGAGATCATCAGGTCCAACCTATGACCCAACACCACCATGTCAACTAGACTGTGGCACTAAGTGCCACATCCAGTCTCTTCTTAAACACCTCCAGGGATGGTGACTCCATTACCTCCCTGGGCAGCACATTCCAGTGTCTGATCACCCTCTCTGTGAAGAAATTCCTCCTAATGGCTAGGTGCTCACCAGGGCTGGCACAGAAGAAGTGGAAAGAGCGGTGAACCAAGGGCAGAGCACGTGAGCCTTCTCTGACAGCTGCCAGTGACTGAAGTGACCTCTTAAACTCTTGGAGCAGAGGGAAGTTCACATGCTTTCAAGGGATACATTAAGCAGACATGATGGTTTGCTGCTGTCATGTGGGACCAGATCCTATTTGTGGCCTTGCTTCCTTACTGGGAGTTGGATTCAATGATCCTTAAGGGCCCCTTCCAACTCTAAGTAATCCATTCTTCCTAACCCCACCCAACACTGAAACAAAAGAGATGCTGATTCTACCCAAAATGTGTTGAGTTCCCTCACATTAGTGAGGTGAGTCATCCTGGTCAAGGGTCCATCAGGAATTGAAGATGCCCTGAGTTTGGGAGCAGGACAGTATAGCTGGGAGCTTGGGCAGGGCAGGGAGTCATCACATCTGCTGCCCATGGAGCCGCAGCACCAACCAGCCCAGAGGGCCTCCAAATAAGTTATTTATGTCCTGTCCCCACAGGTAGTGATGATTCTTCCCCATGAGGGTGGTGAGGCACTGGCACAGGTTGCCCAGAGCAGCTGTGGCTGCTCCATCTCTGGGAGTGTTCCAGGCCAGGTTGGATGGGGCTTGGAGCAACCTGGGCTAGGAGAAGGTGTCCCTGCCCATTGCAGGGAGTGGCACTGTATGAACTTTAATGTCCCTTTGAACCCAATGCATTCTATGATTCTGTGACTTTATACTTGGTCCAGATTTTACTTTATTTCTTAAACTGGCTTGATTGTCCCTGTCTCTCTGTAAGGATGTGTCTAAATGACACCAAAGGCTGATCTGCCCAGAAAAGCTGTTTTTCAGCCATTTTCATGTTTCAGCTAGGTTAGCTCTCTGTCCTGTTTCACTGTAGCTGCACAGCACGTAGGGTGGCAGGGCAGGGACTGCTGGAGCTGTCCCCAGGCTTAGGCAGGGACTCTGGCAGAAATGGGCTGGGTAGTGACCCTGCTGTGGTCCTGCTGTGTCTGTGACCTTCTTCTCATCCTTGTGCTGGATCCAGCATGTGTTGGAGTCTGAGCAGATCCATTGTGGTGTTTTTTATCATGTTGAAGTCTGTTTTTGTGAAGCACAGTGAGCCAACAGAGCTGCTTAGAGCCTCTCAGGTGAGGAGCTCCTGCTCCCAGCAGGTTGCTAATGGCTCTTTATTCCAACATCAGAGATAACTGGAGCACTCCGGGAGCTGGTTTAATACACAGCAGTGGTAGGAAATGTTACAAAATGTCTGAGTGGGTCTGGGCCACATGAATGAAGACAGACTGGGAGAGCTGGGGATTGTTCAGCCTGGAGAAGAGAAGCTTCAGGGAGAACTTCGAGTCCCTTCCAGTGCCTCAGGGGGCTCCAAGAGAGCTGCAGAGGGACTTGGGACAAGGGCCTGAAGGGGCAGGACAAGGGGGAATGACTTCCCACTGCCAGAGGGCAGGGAGAGATGGGATATTGAGAAAGAATTCTTCCCTGTGAGGGTGGTGAGGCACTGGCACAGGTTGCCCAGAGCACCTGTGGCTGTTCCATCCCTGGGAGAGTTCCAGGCGAGGTTGAATGGGGCTTGGAGCAACCTGGGCTGGTGGGAGGTGTCCCTGCCCGGGGCAGGGGGTTTGTGATCCCCTTCACATTGTGTGAAGCATTTCAGCAGAGCTCTGGGTAACACCAAATCTGATGCAGTAATTGTGGAACCAACAGCAGCCATTAACTCACCTTAACAAATTTGTGTTTATTTTATTGCTATGAGAATACCATGCTGGAAAGGGATCAAGCTGTGGATATCAAATGTGCAACAGTTTAATCCAGTATCAGATCTGGTTCATAGATGCTGTTATAATGAGGCCATGTCATCACTTAAGTCAATTTAATGGTTGCTTGGTTCAGGGTGCCTTGCCTGGCTGTTAATTTTTTTTTTAAGTGATTTTATTTTAATTGTCATTACTGATATTTAATCTGTGAAAAAACCAACATGACTGTTGTGTACTACGAGCTGGTGCTGCTCTATTTGCAGCTCTGTACTGGGATTTAGTCATAGAAATAAGCAGGAGATACACTTTGTCCTCCTGTTCTCCAGGATTGTTCAGAACATTATTGTGGAATAAATCTGTTTTTCTCCATTGCTATTCAAATGATGTGTCCCAGACACATCGATTAATCTCTAAATGTGGCCTGCTGAGATGGAAGATAAGTACACTCATTCCTATTGTTCTAATTCTGAGCAGAGTCTGTTACAATAAATGGTGCAATATCTATTGAATTCATGCTGAAAGGTACAAGTAATGCACAGATTCGACTCTCAGCATTATCGTGTGAATTTGTTTCCTTTAGTGGCCTCTTTAAATCTAGAACATACTCTTTTCATTTCAAAACATGTCCTAAGCTGATAAAGCTTGGTGTGACCCAAAGGCAAGGCCAAATGCTGGGCCCTGCCCTTGGGTCACACCAACCCCATGGAATGCTCCAGGCTGGGGCAGAGTGGCTGGAAAGCTGGAAAAGGCCCTGGGGGTGCTGGTGACAGCAGCTGGACATGAACACAGGTATGCCCAGGTGTGCAAGAGGTCAATGGCACCTGCTTGTAGCAGCACTGGTGTGGGCACAGCCCCAGGGCAGTGCCTGTACTCTGTGCTGGCACTGCTGAGGCACCTCCAGTCCTGGGGACACTTCTGGGGACAGACACTGAGGGGCTGGAGCATGTCCAGGGAAGGGAACGGAGCTGGGGAAGGGGCTGGAGCAGCAGGAGGGGCTGAGGGAGCTGTGGAGGCTCAGCCTAAGAAAAGGAGGCTCAGGGGAACCTTCTGCTCTCTGCATCTCCCTGACAGGAGGTGTAGCCAGGTAGGGTCAGGCTCTGCTCCCAGGGAACGAGGGACAGGATGAGAGGAAACAGCCTCAAGCTGTGCCAGGGGAGGTTCAGGTTGGACCTCAGGTGGAATTTCTCCATTGAAAGGGCTGTCAGACATTGGAAGGGACTGTCCAGGGAGGTGGTGGAGTCACCATCCCTGGAGGAGTTCAAGGAAAAGCTGGATGTGGCACTCAGTGCTCTTGTCTAGATGACAAGGTGGTGATGGGTCACAGGTTGGACTCAATGGTCTTGGAGGTCTTTTCCAACCTCAGTGATTCTGTGATTCTGTGAAATACAGCTCACTATAAGCCACTAATCTTAGAACAGGCTTACAATTCTGTTTTACAAATTCTGTCTTGATACGACTTTTCTTGAGACACCAAAGCCCTAGGAACTGTGATTTATTTTGCCCTGAGTCACATTTTTGTTCCGTTTTTCCAGGAGTTTTTTGAGAATCCTGCGTTTCGCCCCGACGGCATGAAGCTCTATCCCACCCTGGTGATCCGTGGCACTGGTCTGTACGAGCTCTGGAAGACTGGGAGATACAAGAGCTACCCCCCCAGCACTCTTGTGGATCTGGTGGCCAGAATCCTGGCCCTTGTCCCACCGTGGACACGTGTGTACCGTGTTCAGAGGTAATTTTCTGTGGTGGGTCTTGTCTATTGATTTATTGCTCTTGGAGATACTCATACTTTAATTACAGCAAGATCTGACTCAGCCTTGTATTATTTTTCAGCCTTAATCATTAATGCACTAAAGATCTGTAAAACTGCTTCCTATCTATTCAGCATGGGAAAAGCTGAGTGGAATGAGAAGCTCTTAGGCTTGAACTGGCTCTCTAATGCACCCAGAAATTTCTGGAGGCCTCAGTTTCACTACTAGACAAGAGCATTGGATACAGCACCCAGTACTTTATTGTAGTGATGGATAATTACCTCTTGGCTGTGTCTGAAGTTTCCTTTATTTGTTGCAGGAGCTGTGAGCTGAGTAATTTTTTTTGGCTATAGAGACTTCCTTTCTTTCCCCGTGGGCGTTGCAGGGTTTTCATAAACGTGCTGTGGCTATGCTGTTATTTGCAGCACATACCTCCCAGGATGAGAGATAATACTTCCATTAGCACTGGGTTTTCAGCCTGGGTCTTCTTTGGTTTGTTTTCCTTCTGTTATCTCCTGAATCTGCCTGATAATAGGAAGGGAGATTATGGCATACTTGCCTGGTTTTGCATGCACAGACAATACTCTGTTGGCTTCCAGCTGCATGAGCTGGAAGCAGTGCCAATGCCATGCTCTCCAAGAGCATGCAGAGTAAGGAAGCATGAGACCTCACCTGCCTGGACTTCTCCAAAACATTTGATTTTGTGCCTAGTTGGAAGTGTGACAGAGTGGGGATAAGCAGAGAAACATGTCAGAGAGGAAAGTGGCTGAAGGCAAGAAATGCTCAGTAGTTTTGACAAAGAAAGTCTGGAGTCAGGGTTAGCAGTGGTGTTTCTGAAATATCCATTTGAAAACTAATCTTGCTCAAAATTGCATTTATTTTGAGTGACACAAAAAGGAATAGGGCATTGAGGGAACCTTGCAGGGCTGGGAAGCATCACTGGGAGAGGATGCACAACCAGGATCTGCTGGAGGGAGAGATGGGATGAGCTGCAGCTCAGGAAAGCTTTACAGCAAGCTCAGAAAGATTTTGCTGTAAACCACTGAGATCACCAGCAGAGGAGGAAAAGTTCTTAATGTCTTGGTCTGGAGTATGAATAAGCCACTGGTGAATGCAGCCATGAAAAGCACTGTTTTTCAGGATAACTCTTTAGACATGAAAGTATTAATGCAGGAGCCAGGCAAGGCTTTGATAATGCCTTCTCTGGAGTATTCCCCATCGTCAAGAAATGAACGGTGGAAATATGAGCAGAGGAGCTTCAGTCTTTTTTTTTTTTTTTTGCAGGATAGTTGTGGACGTAAATGAGCTCTGCAAATCTATGAGAGAAGGAAAATCATAGAATCATGGAATCACAGAAGGGTTTGGGTTGGACTTTCAAGCTCATCTTGTTCCAACCCCCTGCCATGGACAGGGTACCTTAGAAGAAATAACCTTTAAGAAATAGCAACATTGTTTTGGGCAGAGAACAAGAAAATGAGAAGTAGCCTTGTATGAAATGAGTAAGCAAACTGGGAATTTTTAGTCAGGACTGAGATTCCAGAGTAGCTTTCCACTGCAGACACAAGAGCCCATTTGCTCATAGTGCCATCACCACAGCATCATACCTAAATCCAATGGGATTATTCCTTGAGAATGGCATGAGTTTGCAGCCTGGTAGGTCTTCTAAGGAATTCAGGCTGCATCACTGGAAGTGTTCCAGGCCAGGCTGGATGGGGCTTGGAGCAACTTGGGCTAGTGGAAGGTGTCCCTGCCCATGGCAGAAGGTTGGAATGGGGTGAGCTTTAAGGTCCCTTCCCACCCAAACCTCTCTGAGGTTTTATGATCCTGAGCTCTCTGCACACTCACTGGCCATATGCATTCAGGTTTCCTAGCAAACACCACCAGAAAAAGGCTCAGCTATCTGTGTTCTTCTTTACTATAACCACTATTTGGCATCTGAGTTCCCTATTGCCAGGTTTTGAGGAAACACAAGGAACTCAATGTGTTTGTAGTCCATCACATGCTCAAATTAATCAGTTTAATGAGTCAGGTGAGCATGGGAGAAGTGACACTGACAAAACACTATAAAAGTCCTTCTGCTTCAGGAAACCAGCTTAAGTGCTGGGAAGTGTTGAAGTCACGATCCCTGAAGTGTTCAATAAACATGTGGATATGGCACCTGAGGGACACAGTTTAGTGGTGACCATGGTGGTGGTGCTGGATGGTGGTTGGACTTTATCTTAGAGGTCTTTTCCAATCTTAAATGATTCTGTGATTCTATGAAACATGTTCTGTTTAAAACAAGCTGCTGTTGCTAATGACTGGTTGGAGGAGAACGTATCTTCCAAGGTGTGGAGGAGAATGTGTCTTCCAGGGTGTTTTGTAACTCACAGAGAAGCTTCATACTGTATTTATCCTGAATATTTGTGAACCTCTTCATCAGTGCAGTGCTGTGGTGTGTGAGAAGGTGTAAAATGACAGGAGTAATATCACACACCTGCAGATTTTTTCTGTCCTGGATCTCAGTGTTTCAGAGGAATGTTGTTATCGCTGTGATGATGAGGAAGGAGATGGAGGTATGAAGAAGTCAAATACCTCCCTCAACCCAGATCATATAACAAGTCAGAGCTGAGAGCCACACTCAGGTCTTTAGCCTTTCACCATGGGCTTCTATCAGCTGCTTCACAAGAGTCCCAAGTAATGCAAAATGTTTGAAAAATGGATTAAATAGGCCTTCTTGAAGCCTCTGGCAAATTGCACATTAACTTTAATAAGGTCAGGATTTAATCCCCTGTATTCCTGCATTTGTTTAGCATTTTAACGACCCTAGAATCCCTGGTACAATGCTGTCTGTGGCTCTTGGAAACAGCAGTTAGTGTGGACACGGGGTGCTTATTTACTCTGCCCTAATCTGAAGTGGAAATGGAAGAGCTATTTCTTGCTTTTTCCTTCTTCTAAACCTTCTTTTTCACATTCATATTTTAATTTCCTTTGCTCCCTGGTAGGCAGATGAGAGGCTCAAGTTACTCTGTGTTGTAATCTATCTTTTATTTGCAGTACTTCATTTACTGTTTCATGGCTGACTCTGGATTTAGCTAAAGACCTGAGACTGGAAGATGTCAGGATTTTTTATCTGTGTCCCTGCAGGGAAAATACATACAGCCTGACTTTTTGGAGTTGTTCCATAATTAGAAGAAAGGAGCTCACTAGATTATCACTGTAGATTTAACATACCCTGACGAAAATGCTCTTCTCCTCCAGTGTGTCCCTCAGTCACAATGTGAAGTGCTCATTTCCTCTAATTGAAGCTCTTTGAAGTATGTTGTGTTGGCTCTGCAGGGTCTTATTTACTCAAAGAAATCCACTGAATAAATGAACTGGTTAAGGAATTGTATTTTGCCTCAACTCTTTGGCATGTGAGTGTAAGACATGAGGAATTATCAGTAGACACTTTGGTTTTAGAGAAAAAAAGAGCAGGGAAAGTATGGAGTGACAGGACAAGGGGGAATGGCTTCACACTGCCAGCAGGAGGGTTAGATGGGATATTGAGAAAGAACTGTTGGCTGTGAGGGTGGTGAGGCACTGGCACAGGTTGCCCAGAGCAGCTGTGGCTGCTCCATCCCTGGGAGTGTTCCAGGCCAGGTTGGATGGGGCTTGGAGCAACCCGGAAGGTGTCCCTGCCCATGGCAGGGGGTTGGAATGAGATGGGCGTTAAGGTCCTTCCAGCCCTTGTTTTCATTCTTAACAGTAGAAACTCCTCTTCTTACCCCCCTTACCAGTCTCTCAGACTTCCTCATGTCTGAAGCAGCACAAGTATCAGGTCTTTAGGACCATTGAAGACCTTTATCTTTTATCAGCTACTGCCAAAAATAGGAATTGTTAATGGAGGCCATGGTGTGAAGGCAAGTCCACAAGGAATGGAATGGATCCATTAATACATTTTACAGAGGTCATCAGACAGCTGCTGGATGGTGATGGCTTTCCATCACTGTTGAACCAACGTGGATTAAGCTAATTACATTCCCAATTCCCTGAGCCATCCTGTTCTCTGGATGGTTTTTTGTGATACTCTGTTCTTTATGCTGTTGAGTATCTACATAGATAAAGAGAAAGGAGGAATATTCAGCGAGGAATATTTGAACCCCGTTTTGAGACCAACCTGTTGTACAATTTACTGAGTATCTTTCATACTTGTCTCATCCTTATTTCCCTGTAGATGATCTGAGGGGGTTTGGATTACACAGGTAATGCTTTTGGGTGGTGTGTTTTCCAGGTGGAGTTTGAGAAGTTGATCGTGGAGTGGGATGTGCCAACAATCCACATGTTTCTTTTGCAGCATGATCAGGATGCATAAATCTTCTTTTCTCTGAGGGATGGTATCCCACAGGGTTATCCAAGTGATATCCCTAGTGGAGCAAACTGCCCTGGAAGGCAGTGGAGAGGCCAATCCCAGTCTTGCTTTCAAATTTCATTTGGGTGCCTTCTTTGGAGAACTGCCATTTGCAGACTCCTGACTGACATTCCCAAAGGAAGGGCCTAGACTTTCTGGCTGGACTTTGCTGCAAATCATTTGCTGAACAGAACTTTTTCCCGTTTAAGCAGCTAGAATGCCACTATAAAAGCATTACAATTCTGATAGATTTTCCCTGGTGGACATTCAGCTCCACTCTGGTTCCCAATTGCTGGTCTCCAGCAGCAGATACCTGAGGAGGACATCTGACCTGGAGTCCTAGACAAGCTGCAGCCTCAGCTGGGTGATCCTCTTTTTCTTTTCCAGACTCCCAAGTGAAGAACTGAGAGCAAACTTAGAATCTATTTCTTAGGATTGTTAAAACCTATTTTTGTATTCATTTTTTAAACTAAAATAAGATCTGTAGCCTTTCACCTTCATTTCTCTCCTGCTTTTAATTGTGTTTTACTTGCTTTGCTTCTTATTCACCCTAAGACTTAAACCCAAGGGAATTCAGCTACGTTCTGTGATTTACTATTTGGGATCTTGGCTTAGGTGACCTCAGTAGGTGCTTTATGGTGTATTGTCTGCTTATGCAGTTGTTAAAAGTTCTTGGTTTTCCTTTTCTGTGCAGAGATATCCCAATGCCACTGGTCAGCTCTGGAGTGGAGCATGGGAACCTGAGAGAGCTTGCCCTGGCCAGGATGAAGGATCTTGGGACAGAGGTAAAATCCTTGTCGATTGGTAATGAGAACTGCTTGATGATTTCACCCAGAATGGGAGAGAGGAAAGTAATGAAGACACCACAGGAGCCAAATTTGCTGCTGAACTAAAATGATCTGCAAAGGGCTTTGAAAGAATAAGTTAATGACTAAAAAACAACTTAATGATACTTCTGAACAGCTGATTTTGTTTGATTGACTTTTAGTTTAACACTTTCACCCCATTCCTGAATGTACTTGGTAACTAGTTTGTGATACTGAGGTAGTTGTGATATCACTAGTTGTGATATGAGATTGAGGTTGGATATCAGGAACAGGTCCTTCCCCCAGAGGGTGTTTGGGCACTGGAGCAGCTCCACAGAGCAGTGGTCACAGCCCCAAGCCTGACAGCAAAAAGAGTGTTAGGACAATGCTCTCAGGCACAGGGTGGGATTGTTGGGATGTCCTGTGCAGGGCTAAGAGTTGGACTCAGTGTTCCTCATGAGTCCCTCCCAACTCCAAATATTCTGTGATATTCCATGTTTTATCAGAATGAAACCCCCAAATCAGAGAGAAAGCAGTAAGGTTCCTTTTTAATTTATGCTATTAGGAACCCTCAACTCCAAATGTGATATTCCATGTTTTATCAGAATGAAACCCCCAAATCAGAGAGAAAGCAGTAAGGTTCCTTTTTAATTTATGCTATTAGGAACCCTCCTTGCTGTCTTTTTCCCACGCACACATTTACTTGCCTGAACAATTGGGAGAAAAGCTCTAAGTCTGAGCCCAGAGAAATCCTGCAGGAGACATTTCAGCACAAACACATGAGACTTATTCCATGTTTTATCAGAATGAAACCCCCAAATCAGAGAGAAAGCAGTAAGGTTCCTTTTTAATTTATGCTATTAGGAACCCTCCTTGCTGTCTTTTTCCCACGCACACATTTACTTGCCTGAACAATTGGGAGAAAAGCTCTAAGTCTGAGCCCAGAGAAATCCTGCAGGAGACATTTCAGCACAAACACATGAGACTTGATATTCTTGATATTTCTAAGGTCAAATAAGAATACAAGTGGGGGTGGAGAGAAGGAGGGGGAGGGAGGAATTGAGTTTGTGTTTGAAGTCAGAAGGAGGGTTGTATCCCCAGTCTTCTCTCAGGATGTCACTGCAGCTGTTGGCATTCCCAGTGTCCCTCATGGTCTGCTCTGACCCTGCTCACTGTTAGAATCTCCCTCCCAAACCCACTTATCAGCCTCCAGTAAAGTTATGCCTAGGTTTTTCCTTTTGCTGGGATGTCCAACTTCCTAGACAAAACATGGCACAAACCTCATGCTTCTTGAGAATATTCAGCCATTGAGGTTGCCCAGAGAAGCTGTGGCTGTCCCATCCCTGGAAGTGTTCGGGGCCAGGCTGGACAGTGCTTGGAGCAACCTGGACTAGTGGAAGGTGGCCTTGCCCATGGCAGGTGTCTGGAATGAGATGAGCTTTAAGGTCCCTTCCAGTCCAAACTGTTCTGAGATTCTATGATTCTCTCCCAGAGGGCTTTGATTGTTTTGGTGTCCCGGTGTTCAGGCAGGGACACATCCTCACCACAACTGTTCTGTGGACCATTATGGTGATTTAGTGCTCCCTCTTTCTAGCTCAGCTTTTCTTACAGAGGTTTTAAGGCACTGCTGCATCCAGCAATAGTAAATTCTTTGCTACTGCCTGTATTCCCACATCAATTTTTGGTATTTAACATGGATAGTTCTCTAGACTACATGTAATTCCTTACTGGCTTTTCCGTCTCACTTGGATCTTGCAGTTACAGAAGATCAGCAGAGAAACTCCAGACTGTTTTCCTCCCAGCTGGACCTTCCATACCACTTAATCTCTCCTAAGTTGATGCCCTGGACTTTCTCCTTAAATCATTCCTCCCAGTCTCTCTCTAGCAGCAAGCCAGGATTTGGCAGAGAGCTTTGCCAGCCATGGAAGCTTCCAGCCCTCCTGCTGATATTTCACTTCAAAACCAGGCAGGGGAGAAAACCTCAGTGGTGCAGTTAAGCCTTTGGAAATGAGCTCTTCAGGGCGACGAGTTGAACTCTTCCCTGGGTTTGCTACTTAAACCACATCATTTGATCTGAACCTGATGAACAGCAGCTGGAAGAGCAGGGAGAGCTGATCCATGGCACTGAGGCTCAGCTGAACCATTATAGGGCTTGTCAGCCTGGCAGTTGTGACTTTTAGAAGAACACAATCTGTAAATCTCTCTGCTGTGCAGATGATTATAGATTTTAATTTAGTGAGGCAGAAACACTGCAGCTGGTAGAACAAGGAACCAAACAGTAGAACAAGGAACCAAACAATCTGCTGCAATACAGCTTGAAGTGTAAGGTACTGCTGTGTTTTCATTGTGTCATAGGAGAAAACTATAAATAGGCTTGTCTCTTAGCTTGGAAAAGGAGAGGAAAAGGCCAGTGGAAGGGAGGCACTTACAGAATGTTAGGTATTTGCAGGCTTAATAGTAAAAGTCATCCAATTCACCAGCTCTGGCAGTTCTGGAATCCATCTTTGGGGAATGTTTTGGTGAGGAGCACATTTGGGGGGGTTTGGGTCAGTCATGCCAGCACTGCAGCTTGTGTCTGTAGTTGTTGGAAAGAAATTATTCTTGAGGATTCTTGTTGGAGGGACCAGATGCTGAACTTGGTGCTGCCCAGCCACTGAGTGCAGGTGGAGATAAGCAGTTGGGACTCAGAATTTTAAAGCAGCATCCCAGAATACATGGTCCTTCCTCAGGTCTGGGGCTCTTAATGAAGAGTGGATGTTTCTCTACTATTTTTATGTGCTGTTTGTACAGCTGAAAATTGTAAAGCAGAGAAGAGTTTGCCTCCAGCTGGGGCTGGTCGCTGGTGGAGCTCCCCAGGGTTTAGGCCCAGTCCTGTTGAATATCCCTATCAATGATCTGGACGAGGGGATCCAGGCACCCTCAGGCAGTTTGGAGATGACACGAAGTTGGGTGGGAGTGTGGATCTGCTGGAGGGCAGGAAGGCTCTGCAGAGGGATCTGGACAGGCTGAAGCCATGGGCCAAGGCCAAGGGTGTGATGTGCAAAAAGGCCAAATGCTGGGCCCTGCCCTTG
>NW_008670882.1:62429-63733 GCF_000695815.1 Acanthisitta chloris
GGCCCCTGGCTTGTAGCAGCTCTGGTGTGGGCACAGCCCCAGGGCAGTGCCTGTCCCTGTGCTGGCACTGCTGAGGCACCTCCAGTCCTGAGAGCACTTCTGGGCCCCTCACAGCAAGAAGGACATTGAGGGGCCGGAGCATGTCCAGGGAAGGGAAGGGAGCTGGGGAAGGGGCTGGAGCAGCAGGAGGGGCTGAGGGAGCTGTGGGGGCTCAGTCTGGAGAAAAGGAGGCTCAGGGGAACCTTCTGCTCTCTGCAACTCCCTGACAGGAGGTGCAGCCAGGTGGGGTCAGGCTCTGCTCCCAGGGAATAATGGACAGGACAAGATGAAATGGCCTCAAGCTGTGCCAGGAGAGGTTCAGCTGGTATACTGGGAACAATTCCTTCCTGGAAAGGGCTGTCTAGCCCTGGCACAGGCAGCCCAGAGTAGCTGTGGCTGCCCAGGTTTCCCCATCCCTGGAGGGATTTAACATCCGTGTGGATGTGACACTTGTGAACATGGTTAGTGGTGGCCCTGGCAGTGCTGGGGGAACGGTTGGACTAGGTGGTCTCCAAGGGCTTTTCCAACCTTAAGGATTCCATAATTCTGTGCTCTAGAATCCTGCTATGACACTGAACCCTGGTTTATCATACCCTACTCCCAGAAACAAACATAGCCCCCATTTTTTTCTGCCATTTGAAAGGTCTTTGCTGTATATAGACAATGGAATTTAAAAGCACTCAGAGGAGGACAGACCATGAGATAGAGCTGTGCTCGTTCTGGGTTTCTGTGTGAATTGGATTTTCACACATTCATTCCCTGTCTAAAAGTCTGCCCTGACATGGGCAGGGAGGTGCTGTTAGAGCAATTTTAACCCCTTGGTGAAGGTTATTAGTGACTTTAATATGAAGGAGGGTAGGGTTGGATTAAATATCAGGAATAAATTCTTCCCCATGAGGGTGCTGAGGCACTGGCACAGGTTGCCCAGAGCAGCTGTGGCTGCTCCATCCTTGAAAGTGTTCAAGGCCTGGTTGGATAGGGCTTGGAGTAATCTGGGCTAGGAGAAGGTGTCCCTGCCCATGGCAGGGGGTGGAACTAGATGAACTTTGAGGTCCCTTCCCATCCAAACCAGTCTGTGATTCCATGATTCTCTGACTATCTTCCTTCCCTCCAATTACAGCCACACTTGTGGAATGAAATGAGCGTTTGCAACTCAGGTGCTTTGAATAAAACTACTGTGCCTGCACTTTGCTGACAAAAGTCAGGTTAAACATAGCACTGGAATTACCAATAAACCCATGAGGACATGAATGGTCTCCTACAGC
>NW_008670882.1:63767-72883 GCF_000695815.1 Acanthisitta chloris
ACATGAATGAGTGCCAAAGTACTCAAATTTCAATGGTTTTGCTGAAAAACACAGAAGTTTATGCAAGTTATAACCCATCTCTCAAGCACTGAGACCTGGACCCTCATTTCCTCTCCGTGTGTGTTCTGTGGGGGGAAGTTTTGGCTCTGTTCTCTCCAGCATTCGTCCAAAGCCTCAGTGCTGCTCTGTGGGTATCAGATCAGCATTAGCTTTGCTTTTTGCTGTTTGGGAGAACTTCTGCAACAGTTCTCACTTAAAAGCAAGAAAAATGTTACTGAGATTAATAAACTGATTATTTAAGATTTCTCTGGTGCCTTGGCATAGATTTTGTCAATGTTATCAGTGTTATCAATGGATTATGCCAAAGTCTTTTTCCCTGTGTTATTTTTTCAGGGATATTGACTTTGCCTCCAGACCTGCTGTTTGTGCATCAAAGGTTTTCTTTCCTCATGAGCCATAATGGTCACTTAGTGAATTGATTTTTGCCAGCATGGCTTTCCATTTAGCACTGAGACCTCTCTCAGAGGTAGATCAGGGATGGATTGGTGAACATTTTCATTTTGGATGCTGTCCGTTTGAAATTCATCCCTGCAACTATTTCAGGGTAGCTTTGAACTCAATACTTGTCTGGAAATCTCTGTGCTCAGAGCTTCATGTTTTTCTCCTGTGTGTTTTCTTTTCCCTAGTGCCGTGATGTAAGGACAAGAGAGGTTGGAATTCAAGAAATTCACCACAAAGTGAGACCATATCAGGTAAGAATTTGCCTTTTTGTTCTCAGAGCTTGTTTCAGACACGATTTATCACATGTGTTTGGTGTGGAGGCATTGGGACCCATTTGTTGTACATCCAATCCTGTGCTTTGCCTTTGTAGCTGGATCCAATTTTCTATTTATTTTTGCAGCAGCTTTGGATGTCTTTCGTTTGAGCACAGTCAGATATGGAAATTTATGGACCACTGTGTTCAATAAACGAACTACAGCCAATTTGCACTGCCTTTCCTTTGGTCCCTCCTTTGCCTTCCCTTTGCTCCCACCCCATTACAAATTTGGGATTACAAAATACCAGTAACACCATGTGTATGTGCTGAACAGGAAGGAATGTTTAGCAAGATGAGTTCAAGCCTTTTTTTGGGGTGAATTTGCATGTTTCTATAGGTGAACAGTGTGTGTATAAATACACTTCTGCACGTGTGTGTGTATATCTGTATGTGAGCAGATCCATTTAGGACAGGGCACAGTTGTGGTTTTACTTCCTAAAATCCTAAAATAGACCACAAAAAGATTGCTGTTCTTGTGCTATGGAAAGGAAACGTTCACTCCTGAACTTCAAGCATCCAGTTTAGGGAATCATAGAATCATGGGTTGGGTTGGAAGGGACCATGAAGATCATCTAATAAAGAGTGTCTAAACCAATGCTCCAGTTCACTCTAGTCACAAGGAGGGATCAGTCCTTCCAGATGGGGAAGTCCATGGCACCTAAGGAAATGAGTTTTCTAAGATCACACAGGCCCTGATCTTGATATACGTGTGTGCTGTGGGTAATAAATCATACCCTGGAAATACTCCCTTCCTGTTCCTTTGCTGACATTAAGGAGGGACTGAAAAGATTCTGGAGTTTGTCCAGCATATATATTGCCTTTACTTTCAAACAGGAATTCTTTGTGGCAGGCAGAAAATGCTGCTACAAAGCTGGATCAGAATGGCACTTCCATGCCTCTCTCCTCTTCCGTGCAATGGCATATACCCAGTGCCTAAATGTCAGCCACTAAACTGGGGTTGGGATGTGTCAACACAGAGATATTCCTTACACAAGTCCTCTCAGTTTAGCTTTGGAAGCTCCACTGATTCTTTAGCCTTCCAGAGGACTCTGAGTTTGGTGCCGAAAGTTTAGGAGAGGATATTCTCAGAGTTTAGCAGCTGAAAGTCATTGTCACTGTGCAAATCAGAGATTCTGAGGAGCCATATCCTGGTTTTCTCCAGTGTTACATGAATTCAGAGAGTGCAGTACTCCTCATCTTGTACAACTGGATATAACAAACAGAAAGATATAACAATCTCCCCCCAAATTATCCTGCTCTTCTCAGATTTCTGCAGGAACTGAGGCTGTACATGCTGGTTTGCACACAGGCCAAGCAGCCTTTGTGCTCCCCTCCTCATCTGTGGTCATCTCACGGTACACCCTCCCAAGATGTCTGTTGTCAGCAGTGCTAATCTAATTTAAATTGTAAATTTTGGGGGGGAGTAGTTAGCAAATAGCTTATCACAGGGTTTTCAAAGCAAGGTTCTGTTGAAAATTCCCTTTGTTAAACTCATCTGTCTGAGTGGCAGGAGGATGTCATTATGTAGTCGTAGCAAAATTGATCATGACAGCCAGCAAGAGAAATATTCTGAAGATGGAGCAGTGTTTCATGTGCTTTAGACTGATGACAAGGTATGATGTTTGTCTGGGTTTCATGAGTAAACAACACATCCCTTCGATAAGAGAGGCTATCATGTCACATCTCCAGGAAATTAATCACTTGCTCTAATTAGTTATACTTTATGCAGCTTCTTTCTGGGAGGGAGCAGTGGGCTCTGTGTATTTCTGTGACGGTGATGGTGTGTCTGCTTTTAAAAGTGTGGGTTTTTTTAAAAAAACAATTGGAAGTAGTTTACTTGCTGGTTATTTACAGAGCTGTCTCTAAGCTTCCTTGTCAATTAGTAGCAGAGGAAGGTATTTATTTGCTTGCTCTCAGAGTGGTTAAGGCTGCAGAGTGCTACGTAATAGCCTGAAAAATGCTCTGGTGAATTGTTGCTGTAAAGAGACGTTGGAGTGACAGGTTTTTGAGGGGCAATGACAGCTTTGTTAAAGATATGAACCTACATTAGTGTTAAAGCAGAAGGAGTAAGGCATTAAGGCTGCTGTTCCTGCCATGTGGGGGGTTTTGTACCAAGGTAATGATTCAATAGAGAGCCTTAGGAGGAATGAAGCAGATTTTTAAGCTGAGAGTAGCTGGTTTAGGTTAACAGTGTGATCTGCAGCTGGGTTTTCCCTTTGTCAAAATAAGCTAAAAACATACTGTGCCAGACATTTAATAGGATTTCACAGTGACCCACCCTGGTGAGAGTTATTCTTAGCCAGGGGTGGTGTACGGATGAGACTGTCCTTTAAGTGTTCCAGGCCAGGTTGGATGGGGCTTGGAGCAACCTGGGCTAGTGGAAAGTGTCCCTGCTCATGGCAGGGGATGGGACTGGATGAGCTTTAAGTTCCTTTTGAACCCAAACCATTCTGGGATTCTTTGGCTGTCATTGGGGACTGCAGTGTCCTCCTGCATGTGGTTATGCACCAACCAGGAGGTGATTCATGGTGGCTTTTGCCAGATTTGTACCAGTATCCCAGAAGGAAAAGGTTTTGAATGTCTCATGAATCCCTGAAAACGCTTTGAGGGGATTTATGTATCTTATGACCCTCTGTGCCCTGGGAAGTGTGAAGAGCAAAACCCTCAAGCAGATCAGCTTATCCGAGATGTGCTTAGAAGATGCCACAATATAAAGGCTCCTGTTGTTCTGCTTCATCTCTGTCTGCAAGTGGCTTTTGGACTGGATGTGGGCATAACATGGCATCTAGTTGTGGAGTCATGGAATCACAGAATAGTTTGGGTGGAAAGGGACATTAAAAGTCATCCAGTCCCATCCCCTGCCCTTGGCAGGGACACCTTCCACCAGCCCAGGTTGCTCCAAGCCCCATCCAGGCATGGAGCAGCCAAAGCTGCTCTAGGCAACCTGTGCCAATGCCTCACCACCCTCACAGGGAAGTCACTGCTGGAGGACAAGCAATGGAACCATATTTTCTATTTGTTTCATTTGTCCTCACGAGAAACTAGGGCTTCTCCCACTGTGCCATTTGGAACTCTTAGTGTAGCAGTGCTTAATAATATTTTAAGTCAAATTTTAAGCCTTTACCCTAACTGCTTTTCCCCATAGGAAACTAACAGCAGTGTGTGGGTATTTTAAAAATCTCATTCTATGGTATTTTCCTGTCCATTTCCATTTACTAGTGGTGTTGCACACTTAGATCTGGATCAGTGTGTGTCAGCTGTCCTAACACACAAGCTGGAGTGGAGTTGTGCTCCTGGAGAACTTGACACATCAGCAGACATCTGTGAGCTCATTTCAGGATTTCAGTGTTGAAATGAGCCTTGCTGTAGTCAGGACAGGATTTAATTGTGAGCTGTGTTCAGCCAGGCTTTGACATGAAGGAGAGCAGGCAGGAGACAGAATCCCACATAGCTTTTCTGTAAACAAATCTTTAATTCATGGACTTGGGGGTATTAGAGGATTTCCAGAAAAAACACTGAGGTCCTTTGCTTTAGTTTGGAGTAGTAATGGGAAATACTGGCAAGGTATAAAATCATAATTTTTAGGTTGGGAAAGATCTTTATGGTCAAGTCCAACCATTCCCCAGCATTGCCAAGGCCACCAATGACCACGTCCCCAAGTGCCACATCCACACGGCTGTTAAATCCCTCCAGGGATGGTGACTCCACGACTGTGCTGGGCAGCCTGTGATTTCCAGGAAGGAATTGTTCCCAATATACAAGCTGAACCTCTCCTGGCACAGTTTGAGGCCATTTCGTCTTGTCCTGCCCCTTGTTCCCTGGGAGCAGAGCCTGACCCCACCTGGCTGCACCTCCTGTCAGGGAGTTGCAGAGAGCAGAAGGTTCCCCTGAGCCTCCTTTTCTCCAGACTGAGCCCCCACAGCTCCCTCAGCCCCTCCTGCTGCTCCAGCCCCTTCCCCAGCTCCATTCCCTTCCCTGGACATGCTCCAGCCCCTCAGTGTCTCTGCCCAGAAGTGCTCTCAGGACTGGAGGTGCCTCAGCAGTGCCAGCACAGGGACAGGCACTGCCCTGGGGCTGTGCCCACACCAGAGCTGCTGCAAGCCAGGTGCCATTGGCCTCTTGCACACCTGGGCACACCTGGGCACCCCTATACATACAGATCAGTCCTGTAGCATATGAGCAGGATGTGAATGTTAGGAACACCAGTGCAGTGCTGGTGTACAGAGCAGTCACTGACAGCATTCACATCTGAATTCCTTAAATTTCAGGAGTCAAACTGACAGCAGGTTTACCTGTGTGATGGGCTGAGCTCAGATCAGCAGTGTGTGCTTGTGAAGCAAATCCTCTGACTGCTCCCCACTTTGAAAGCATCAGGAAGCCCAGAAACCTGATTCCTTTCAGATTGAAAGGAAATTGGAACCCTTTTTTTTACCCCTTTCTGCTCTCTTATCCACCACATTTTATAGCTTAGTTCTAACCATGGTGTTTATTATATTCTCTAGAATGAGCCAACTCTCACTTCAGTTTTCCCTTCCACTTGTGATCTTTCAGAGCTTCTTTTGTCCACATAGTTACCAGAAATTGGATTTGAGGCAAATCATACGTTGTCACTGGTCAGTTCTCAGGGTACTTGTCTGGATGTTTTGGTGTCTTCAGTACTGTCTAAAAGACCTGTGCTGATTCAATAAACTGCAGGGAATGCAGTGCTCACTCAGCACTCCTGGTGCACTGCACAGGTTGCTTATGTGGGGACATCTAGTGCATTGCTGGGAAAATCTAATGGATAATCACTGAGGAAGTTGAGTGGTGCTTAGAAGACCCATGTTCTGCAGATATCTCAAGCCATTTCTTTTCCAAAGCAGTAGAGACATGGAACTAAGTGCAGCTTTGGTGAAGGCAGATGCAAAACTCCCCATTCTACATTGGCTCATTTCTGACTGGAGCTGAATCTCAATGAGGGCAATTCCCTAAGGCAGAGGCAGGAGCTGCTGCCCCCATTGATTTGGCAGTGATTGTGGAACTTGACTAACTCAAGAAACAGAGGGTTTAGGTTTCTGCCTCACAGACAAGTAAGGACCCTTGTCCCCTCATGAGACCCACTTGCAGTGCTGCCTCCAGCTCTGAAGCTTCAACAGCAGAAGGACATGGAGTCCAGAGTCCAGAGGAGGCCGTGGAGATGCTCCAAGGGCTGGAGCAGCTGTGCTATGGATCCAGGTTGGGAGAGCTGGGGGTGTTCAGTCTGGAGAAGAGAAGCTCCAGGGACAATTTAGAGCCCCTTCCGGTGCCTCAAGGGGCTCCAAGAGAGCTGCAGAGGGACTTGGGACAAGGGATGGAGGGACAGGACACAGGGAATGGCTTCCCACTGCCAGAGGGCAGTGATGGATGGGATGTTGGGCAGGAATTCCTGGCTGTGAGGGTGGTGAGTCACTGGCACAGGTTGTCCAGAGGAGCTGTGGCTACCCCATCCCTGGGAGTGTTCCAGGCCAGGTTGGATGGGGCTTGAAGCAACCTGGGCTGGTGGGAGGTGTCCCTGCCCATGGCAGGGGGTAGAACACATTGAGCTTTAAGCTCCTTTCCCACCCAAACCAGTGTGGAGTTCTATGATTCCATGACACAAGTAACCATGTGTGTTCCCAGCCCTTCTTGGAAGCTTGGAGTCAGGGATGGGAGACCAGTTCTGTCCCATTGGCAAACACATTTCATTACAGTAGCCACATGTTCTCTCTTTAATATGTCTGCAGTAACAGCAATCCTTACCCAGTGCTGCTAAAATCCATCTAGGATTAAATTGACCCTTAAGAAAGCACTTTATGTTTTCCCTGAATCATAATAGTTTATGGATCCATGAAATTGGTTTTGGTCTGTTCAACATGTTGGTTAAGTATTTTTAAAGAAGTTTTCCTTTTTTTTCCTCTTTGTCTTCGTCATCTCTTCTTCTCTCTGACCAGGTTGAATTAATCAGAAGAGATTACGTGGCTAATGGTGGCTGGGAGACCTTCCTGTCCTATGAGGATCCAGAGCAGGATATCCTGGTTGGCCTTCTCCGCCTGCGGAAGTGTTCGGAGGAGTCCTTCAGGCCTGAGCTGAAGGGAGGAGTTTCCATAGTCCGGGAATTGCACGTCTATGGGAGTGTGGTCCCCGTGAGCAGTCGAGATCCTTCCAAATTTCAGCACCAGGTACTCCAAGCCTCCTTTGTTTTTCATCTGCGCCTTTCTTGCAGCCTCCTACCTCTCCCCAATAATAGTCATTGGAGAATTGTAATAATAATAATTGGAGAATGATTTTATTAAATATCTGATATTGAACAAATAATAATGTCTGATATTAAAGATAACTAACATTAATATCTGATATTAAATAAATACTGCATGGAGACCTTGCAACCTTCCAGGATCTGAAGGGGCTCCAGGGAAGCTGGAGAGGGACTCTTGGTTAGGAACTGTAGTGACAGGACAAGGAGCAATGGGTATAGATTGAAAGAGGGAAATTTACATCAGATACTAGGAAGAAGTTTTTTTCCTGTGAGGGTGGTGAGACACTGGCACAGGTTGCTCAGGGAGGCTGTGGCTGCCCCAACCCTGGCAGTGTTCAAAGCCAGGTTGGATGGGGCTTGGAGCAACATGGTCTGGTGGAAGGTGTTCCTGTCCAGGGCAGGGGATGGGATGAGGTGATCTCTGAGGTCTGTTCCAAGCCCTTAACATACTATGGTTCTATAATATTCACTCAGTTGATCTGAATTATAGTCATCTGCAATAGAAACAGGATTGAATTTGAATGTCTTCTTACATTTCACCTTCTGAAATGATTCTGCTTCAGAGGTTTTGCCAGTGGGATCATGTTTCAGCAATTGCAGCTGCTCTGAGATTTAAAAACAAGCATGTCTGGGTGCCATCAGTGGTGCCTTATGCCCATCAGTGGTTCTTGATGCCCACACAGCACCAGCTCATGTATACTGGTGCTAATTTGACATCCATTGTGTCTTTTTATTTGCTTCTCAAATGAATTCTTGTTCAATAGCTGAATTTCACTTCTGAAACCCACAATAATTACATATGGGAAGGTGAGATTTTATTTGGTTTCACACAGTTTTCTTTCAGAGGAACATGTATTGAATAGATTCTTCCTACCAAAACAGAAGAAATCCTGTTTTCTGGTCTAAGTACCTGGAGAGGTTGTGGTCTCTTCATCCCTGGAAGTGTTCCAGGCCAGGTTGGATGGAGCTTGGAGCAACCTGAGCTAGTGGAAGGTGTCCCTACCCATAGCAAAGGGTGGAATGAGATGAGCTTTAAGGTCCTTTCCAACCCAAACCATCCTGTGATTCAATGAGTGATTTGGTGACACTCACAAGTAAAGTCTCTTAGTTGAGTCAGACATGTTTTTGCTTCAGAGACCATTTGATAGGTACCTTAAAGCATGGGAAGAAAGGGGTGGAAAGCTGTTTCTCATTCCTTGCAGTGACTTGTGTGAAAATGGCACATTATCCTTCTGCTGCACGGAACATGCTGTGGCTTGTGGTGAGCGAAAATATGAATTACATTTTGCCCTGGTAGGATTGGAACCTTTAGACTGAGCTTTTCAAAAAGCAATCAGTTTGTCTTCCTTGCCATAAGTGCTTAGGGCTGATGTTTTAAATTAACTTCCTTGTACTTATTAATCTTTGCCTGAGTATATGCATTAAGATGTGGTTTTGCTCGATGCCAATGATGTGTGACCACAAGGCAGTGGCTGGAGGAAATACTCAAAAGAGAAGTGGATATTTCCACTGCAGAATCATTAATGCTTAAAAATGTAAGAAGAAAAAAAGTGGTTGTCCTAAATATTTGAAAAAAATTAAAACAAAATAAAAGGAAAATCAAGAGAATCAATTGAAAGTAGCCAAGTGCAAAGATTAAAATAGCTGCAAATTGAAATTTCATGGCAGATGACGCACTCGTGTTCACTCGGAGTAGTCAGTGTTCAGGAGGTTAAGCAGAGAGTGTTCTTCACAGTCATGGGGGCAATTTCTGATTAGAAGGACATTTGAGAATGAAGAGATCTGTGTGTTCCTTGAAAAGCCTCTAAGTGTTCAGTGGTTTTTCAGAATGAAATCCCATCTGCTTCAGTGTCGCCACAGCCTCATTCTGTATGTCTTGTCAGGAAAACAGATGAGCCAAGTGCCCACTGTCATTCCTGCAGCCTGATGCTTGGGAGTGAATTAACCCGATCAATTATTCCCAGATATATAGGACAACGAAGTTGTTAAATAGAGTGGAAAGGCTTTTCCCTTATTTTGAAGCATTATTGTGATTCCAGGAGCATT
>NW_008670882.1:72913-73301 GCF_000695815.1 Acanthisitta chloris
AGGCATGGATCTGGTCCAGAATATTAACGTCTTCTGCAATTCCTTTGGATTTGGCATCTCCTGTGTCATAAACTGAGCCTGACGGAGCGGCAAGGAGCTTGAGCCCAGCCTAGGCCTGTGAGGGTCATGCAGAGAGCCCTGACAAGCACTGTGGTTGCTTCATGCCATGATAATTAATCCTGAAATGGGCACAGGGACAGCTCCTGACTCCTGGAGGGATTGGAAATAAAGATCATGAGGTGTTAAGGCAACATGTATATCACGGAATCACAGAACGTTTTGGGTTGGAAAGGACCTTAAAGATATCCCATGCCCATGGGCAGGGACACCTCCCACCACACCAGGTTGCTCCAAGCCCCATCCAACCTGGCCTGGAACACTCCCAGGG
>NW_008670882.1:73368-73835 GCF_000695815.1 Acanthisitta chloris
ATCTAATCCTCCACTCTTTCAATTTAAAATTTCAATTTGAAATTACAGGATTATTTACTATCAGTGGATTTAACCTCATTCCATTCCTGCCATGGAGCATCAGTCAGACACTGGAAGTGCCTGTGAATAATTTCCTGATCAGAAAAAAAGCCCTGAGAAAGCTCCAGTTTACTGTTGGTACACCACTTCTCAAGCCTGCAATATTCCTGATCACATGATCATTCCTGTGCCAGAAATATGAGTCTTTTGGAACCCTACTGATGTTTACACTCTGACCTTGCTTATGCTTTCTATTTTTACAGAACTTACCTTTACTCCCTGTTATTTCTCCCATTACAGGGGTTTGGGATGTTACTAATGGAAGAGGCAGAAAGAATAGCCAAGGAGGAGCATGGGTCATGGAAAATTGCTGTAATTTCAGGTACCTTTGCTTTATCCCTTTTTTTAATATATATATATATATATAT
>NW_008670883.1:0-9593 GCF_000695815.1 Acanthisitta chloris
GAGCCCGCTGACCCCCCGAGGTGGCGCCGAGCCAGGAGCGCGAATCGCTGGTAAAAAAAAAACAACGACAAATATGTATTTAATCTTTAGAAAACAGCACTCTTGGCTAAAGCCACGTGAATCATGGAATGGTTTAGGTTGGAAAAGACCTTTTAATATCCCCGAGTCCAGCTGTTAAGCCAGCACTGCCAAGTCCACCACTAAACCGTGCCCATATCTGCACATCTCTAAAATGCCTCCAGACATGTTGATTCCACCACTTCCCTATTCCAATGCCTGACCACCCTTTTGGTGAAGAAAGTTTCCTGATATCCAATCTAACCCTCTTCTATTTCAACTTGAGCCTGTTTCCTCTCGTTGCTTGCTACCAGGAAGAAGAGAATGAGCCTTATTTCACTACAACCTCCTTTCAGGTAGTTGCAGAGACTGATAAGGTCTCCCTCGAGCTTCCTTTTCTCCAGGCTTAACACTCCCTCAGCTGCTCATCTTATGACTTGCGTTCCTGACCCTTCCCCAGCTTCTTCGGCCTTCTCTGGATTCTCTCCAGCACCTCAATGTCTTTCTTGTAGTGAGAGGGCCCAGAACTGAACGAAGGATTTGAGGTGTTGCCTCACCAGTGATGAGCACAGGACGATCACTTCCCTAGTCTTGCTGGCCACGTTATTTTTTGGTACAGGCCAAGATGTCATTGGCCTTCTTGTCCACCAGGGCACACTGCTGGCTCATGTTCAGCCACTGTCAAACAGCACCCCCAAGCCCTTTTCCACCGAGTATCTTTCAAGCTACTCTTGCCCAAGCCTGTAATGTTGCACGGGGTTGTTGTGACCCAAGTGCAGGACCCAAAGTTTGCTTTCGGTAGCAAATGAAGGGAAAAGCAACTGACCCCAGGCTGACAGGCGTTACACCCAAGCCTGCTCTGCATGAACCCGGTGAGGTGACTCTGCAGACTCTTGAGGAGCTCCCTCTGAGGACACAGAGGGACACAGGAACAGATATGTGCCATAGTTGTAGGGCAGTTTGCCCTGCTCTTCTTGAACTAAGCAGGCACCCATGCCGTCCTCATGAAAATTCACCAGTTCCCTAACACCAGCTTGCCCACTCCCTCATGAGCATGCTGGCTCTCATTTGACAACACACATTGAAACATTAATCTGGTTTTGAAGGGTTTTTTAATCCAGTGGTCTTTCCAGCAAAATGTGACCAGAACTCCTGTACTGTGAAATCATGGGCTGTACTGTCTCTGGGCTACTACCTTTGGTAACGGCTTCTTAGTTCTGGGGCACAGTGTGCAGCAAATCAATAAATTAGCTTAGCACTCAATCAAATAAATAAAGTAACAAGGAGCAGCACTGGCAAGCATGTTACAAAGACATCCAAGATATTCTCATGCAGCCAGCACAGGTCTGGCAAATCCAGAATGAGACAGAGCTAATAAGACCTGGCAAACCCAAGCTGTGCCTGCATCTGTGGTGCAATTAATCTGTGACATGAACAGTCTGCCTGCAGATAACTGTAAGCTGACTATAGGTACAAATTTAACAAATTACATTAATTAATAGTTGCAGATAAATTGAAAAAAATCATTCATATTTGGCAACAAACAGCAAATACCACTACAGCTCTCAAGTGTGAACATTATGCATCAGCAATTATGAGACATAGCAAAGTCATGATACTGTACGTATGCATTTTGACGTAAACTAATTTTGATCTCATTATTATAATTTCTTGTGATAGACATTAACATAAATTATGTTACCATAGCACACAGAAGTCCCACTCACAGGCACTATTGCCTTGAGTGATACACAAATAGATGACAAAAGGTAACACCACGAAGTGTTAACACAGACCTATGAAACAAAAGATGGGAGTATGAATAGATTACAAGAGTGGTCAACATGCCAGGAAGAGATCTGTGCATACGAGTAGCTTAGCTACTGTCAGCTTTTATAGATGTCACAGTAGAACAGCCCATTAGGAAGGAAAGGCTTTGCATGATGACAAGAAGAGTGCTTTTTATTAAGAAATTAATTGTAGTTCCTTTACCATATTACCAGTGTTTCTCCCACCCATGTCAGTTCAAACCAAGAACGATTGTGTCAAGACAACAACAATTTCTGCTTCTCCTATTGCTCTGAAGTCTGCAATCCACATGGCATAGTTTCAGCAGTCATTCTTCCTAAATCCTAATGTTAGGGAGGGTAAGTGATCTAAGAGGGGGACACGCTGCCTATGGCAAAGGCAAAGGATTACAGGACACAGCATCTAGAAATTTCTAGTCTTCCCTCTTCTGAGAAAAGTGTCATCTTCTGGTAAAAAAGGGCAGCAAGTTGAAACAATCTCCTATAATCATTTATGTGGCTGCTCAAACCCCAGTGTTAGGCAAATTTATAAGTTGGTATAGGTTTATCCATGTGCCTGATATTCAGACCTGGTGCCTTTTTAAGACCATCTCTAGTCTTAGCTGTTACTTCAAAAAAAGTCATGAGCTGTGGCAGTGTTTCAGGTACGTTAGCTGTCAAGGCCTAGAGCAGAAGCCCCTTCTTGGAACATCATTGCTTATGATAGAGTTTAGACATCTGCGTCCAAGGTCAGCTGCTCTGCTGATAAGACCTGTTGTGAAGAAAGTTAGAAATGAGGGCCTCATCTCCTTTTTCTTGGGAACTACTTTTAAGCTACATCTACACTTGGTCCCCTATCTTCTTGATTCTTACTCAGACCATGACTCAGACCTACTGGCTGGTCTTCCTGGCTTTGTCTCAGACCTGCCTCATCACTACAGATTTGCCATGCAATCACTGGACTATGTCTGACCCTCTTCACTGGCTCTGGTTTTCTCATAAACTTGACATGCTTCTCCACACCCTGCTGCTTCTTGGTGAGGTCTCAGCTCCCATCTGCCTTGGCATCATGCTCCACCTGTGGCCCACCTTCCTTTGCAGAGCAGATGCCACTCACTGCCCCCTGACATTGCCACTGTAACCCATTACTGCGCTGCCATGCTTAAAAATTTAGTCACACGGAGCTTTTAATGTGCAGAACAACTGTGTTGACTGTCCACAGAAAAAGAAGCATAAGCCACACAAGGTAGCAGAGACACACAAATTCTCTCACTGCTCAGCAGCTGCTCCATACACCTTTGTTTCACCTTAAATGAATTCCTAGCCTTCAAGATTGAGTAAAGATTTGTAAAGCCAGCATGCCCAGACATCAGGCCAGCTCTGACTCAGGGGAAATATTTACAGAATGCAGAACCAAGATGAAATGTCTTTCTTATAGGGCTCATTAGGACTGCTGTGGCACTTCAGCTATTCTTGGCTTCTGGACTATCTCTGGAGGTGGGAGAGAGAGAGACAAGCATATATATGGTCAACAATCATGTACTACGATTATTGCTGGTCTGCAAGGCCTATACATGAGCTAAAATCATGTTGAATAAGGTTCAGTATATTCTGTGTATAAGCAGAATGCAGATGTACAAACATTTAAATATAAGACAGGAGATGACAGACACACAGATGGAGGAGAACCATTCTGAGCAGTACAATAGGCAGAGGCCTCAGTACATCAGGAAACTTAGCATTATCCAGTTTCATCACAACAAGAGATAATCATTAAGGAGCGTTTGAAGTATCAAGATGATACACTTCTGTGGATACTTGGATACGTGAGGCAAAAGTGAAGGAAACAATGAAAGCAGATAAAAGGAAAATGAAAGAAAATGAGATGCTTATCTGAAAGCAGGAAGGAAGTCTTTTGTGTAGAAAGTCTTTTGTGTAGGAAGTCAAGACCTCGATGAAAAAGACTAACCTGGTTAAACAGAGAACATAGGATGAAGCTTGGGAAAAAAAAAGAGAATCTGTCATCTCTGGAAGGAGGGTTAGGCAAGTTGAGAAGACTCAACTCTCTACAGAGAGGCCTGGACCAACGGGCTGAGAACAACTGCATGAGGTTCAATAAGGCGAAGTGCTGATCCTACAGTTGTAACACAACAACTCCATGCAGTGCTACAGGCTGGAGGAGAAGTGGCTCGAGAGCTGTTCAGCAGAAAGGAACTTGGGAGTGCTGGTGGATGGCCAGCTCAATATGATCCAACAGTGTGCACAGGTGGTCAAGAAAGCCAATGGCATATTGGCCTGTATCAAGAATAGTGTGGCCAGCAGGACTAGGGAAGTGATCATCCCCCTGTACTCTGCATTGGTGAGACCACACCTCGAGCACTGTGTTCAGTTTTGGGTCCTTCACTTTAAAAAGTACATTGAGGCACTGGATCGAGCCCAGTGAAGGGCAATGAGGCTCATAAAAGGTCTAGAGCACGTCTTATAAGGAATGGCTGAGGAAATTTGGTTTGTTTAGCCTTGAGAAGAGGCAGCTCAGGGGTGACCTCATCGCTGTCTACAGCTGCCTAAGAGGGGATTGTAGAGAGGTGGGGGATGGTCTCTTCTGCCATGCCTGCAATGAGAGGACCAGAGGGATTGGTCATAAGCTGAGACAAGGGAGATTCATATTAGATGTTAGGAAAGGTTTTTTCACTGTTAGGGTGGCCAGACACTGGAATAGGTTGCCCAGGGAGGTGATGGAAATGTTTAAAAGGCATCTGGATCTGGTGCTGGAGGATATGGTTTAGAGTTTAGGGGTCACAGCAGAGTGCCAGGTTAATGGTTGGACTTGATGATCTTAGAGGTCTTCTCCAACCTTGATGATTCTATGATTCTAAAGTTCGACTAGTGGCTACAAAAAAATGTATTCAGCTGATGAAAGACAGGACCCAACTACTTGGTATAAAAAATGTGGAAAATGGATAGGCTGTAAAAGCTTGCAGTTAATTAAAGACACTTGCCGAGACCAAAGAAACAATGTTCTGAGAGTTAGGATGAAAGATAAAAACATAGCTAAGTGATGTCGATGGATAGGGAGGACCATATAATAGAGATCTGATGCAGAGAATCCTAAAGACTTAGAGCTGGACTTTAATAGATGATTTATGTGCTGATTTTAGCCGTGTCTGAGTCTGCTTTGAAAAAGGGGATCTTCTTACCAGTTTTACACTGGTCAAATGCCCAATGGAAAAACCTGTCAATAATTTATCTTTCATTTCTGACTTTAAAAGCTATGCACTATTTGATTGTTCCCAGATTACACAGTTTTGCAATATTATGCATTGAACAAGTGATTAGCATCATTTGATGTGATGGAATTACTCAAAAACCAGCAGGTATCTGTGAAAGAAATTTTACCTAATTCAGGTGTGCATTCACTGGCACAAGAAAACAGTGAGGAATGTAGGAAGGAGTGGATGTCAGAAGCATGTATGCATTAATAGAGTGACAGTGGTCCTGTTTTCACCTTTCACTGCTTATGCAAGTATTAAACTATTTTTGTTGCATTTTTGGTCACTATAGTTATCTATTGCTCTTCCTCTTCAGTTTACTCCTTTCGGTCCTCAACCCTACCATTCACTCACCCAAACTACCCAGCTGTACTTTCATGCCTAACCCAGTCAGTCTTCTCTGTCCTGAGATCTCCCAATAGAGGAGAGTCTTCCCTGCCTAACTTATTTTTTTAAACAAATATCTTCTTGGCCTTGCCTATTTCCTTAGCTCAAAGATTCCCCAGTTGTCTCAAGCACTCTTAACACCTAACTGTTTCTTGCTGTCATCATGCTAGCGTGGTTCCTAGCCCCCCATGCATCCTCAGTTTTCTCTTACTTTCTGTCCATTGTTGATGACTTTTCCAAATTTTCCAAAGATTATTTCTGAAACCTTGACATGCCTTGTACGCAGTACTGTAGGAAACAACACACTGACTCACTGTCTCATTGCACTGCAAAACTTGCATGTCTGTCTTTGAGAATATGTCGAATGTCTCCTAAGGTGTTCAGAATGTAAGAGCTTGCATGGTTGATTGTCTTCTGAAATAATAGTTCCTTTGATTCATTTTGACATGTCATAAAATGCCCGAGTACATTGTCCTAGGATGTACATTTGTGTGTTTTAGTTATGTTCACAACGGTAAAAACAATATTTAAAATGCAAAAAGAGAACACAAATAATTTGGTAAGTTGTTTTACAAGTGTTTTTATGGTAACTCTAATGGAAGTCTGTGCTAATTAATGAGCTACTTTCATTTTCTGTTTTATTTCCTTTGATCTTCACAGCTATCTCTAAAAGGATGTTTTCGAGTACAGAAAGCAATATGCAACAGTCCTAAAATCCTGATGACAATACACCAAGAACAAGAATGGAAGTCAATTTATTCAGCAATTCTACTGTTGTAAACAGTTCATCCATCAACCATAAGCAGTTAGAAGGGCATAGCCTCTGGGAAGTCATTACTATTGCCACTGTAACTGCAATTGTAAGCTTAATAACCATAGTGGGAAATATTCTTGTGATGATATCCTTTAAGGTCAACAGTCAGCTCAAAACTGTCAACAATTATTACTTGCTCAGCCTTGCCTGTGCCGATCTCATCATTGGGATATTTTCTATGAACCTTTATACGTCCTATATACTCATAGGCCATTGGTCGCTTGGAAGCCTTGCCTGTGACCTGTGGCTAGCACTGGACTATGTAGCTAGCAATGCCTCAGTAATGAACCTCCTAGTCATCAGTTTTGACAGATATTTTTCCATCACAAGGCCTTTAACCTACAGGGCCAAACGCACGCCCAAAAGAGCTGGCATAATGATTGGTATGGCTTGGCTAATTTCCGTCGTGTTGTGGGCACCCGTAATCTTGTTCTGGCAGTATTTTGTGGGTGAACGAACAGTACCACCTGATGAGTGCCAGATACAATTTCTGTATGAACCCATTGTCACCTTTGGTACTGCAATTGCTGCTTTTTACATTCCGGTGTCTGTGATGACCATTCTATATTGCCGCATCTATAAAGAGACAGAGAAACGTACCAAGGACCTTGCTGAACTGCAGGGTTCAGAGTCTGTGGCAGAGTTTGAGACAATAAAGCCTCAGAAAACTCTCCTAAAATCTTGCTTCAGTTGCAAGCAACAAAACTTAGTCAAAAGAGAGAGGTGTCAGGCTTCTTGGTCTTCATCTAGTCGAAGTACATCAGCTACAGTGAAAGCCTCTCAGGCAGCAAGTACTTGTATCGACTGGGCTAAGGCTGACCAGTTAACCACTTGCAGCAGCTATGCATCTTCAGAAGAGGAGGATAAACTTGCCGCTGACTCAGTTTTCCAAGTAACTTACAGTAGTCCATCTAAAAGTAAGGCAGAAGAGTTTAATGAGAGTACAGATGTTGTCAAAGACCAACCTGAAGAAAATGATTTTGAGAACCCGAAATACTTTTTGTCACCTGCCAAAGACCACATACGGAAAAGTAAAAAATATGTGGCCTATAAATTCCGATTGGTGGTTAAGGCTGATGGCATCCAGGAAGCCAATAATGGTTGCCAAAAAGTAAAAATAACTCCTTGTTCTGCTGCTCTGTCAAAGGATCCTTCCATCAAAAGCATGGATCCAAACATAAATAACCAAATCACCAAAAGGAAACGGATGGTTCTTATAAAGGAACGAAAAGCAGCACAGACTTTAAGTGCCATTCTTTTGGCTTTCATCCTCACATGGACTCCCTACAATATCATGGTTTTGATCTCCACATTTTGCTCTGACTGCATTCCCCTGACACTGTGGCACCTTGGATATTGGCTATGCTATGTGAACAGCACCGTTAACCCCATGTGTTATGCCCTCTGTAATAAAACTTTCAGGAAGACATTTAAGATGCTGCTTTTATGCCAGTGGAAAAAGAAAAAAGTGGAAGAGAAACTGTATTGGCAAGGTAATACCCGACTGCCATAATTGTTCTTCTGTAAGGAATAAGGAGAAATATAGATATTGACATAACCTAGCAAATTGACTGTAATTCTCTCTTTTCAAGACTGTTGCTTTATGTGTCTGTGGGTTAAAAAAATCTGCTGAAAAGTTACATTTTGCATGTAAGTAGTGTGCTTGGGATAAAAAAGTGGCTGCTGTAAGTTTTCGACTATGCAGTGGATCTGCATTAAATTTATTATGTTTGGGGTCTTCTGTCATTTGTTTCAGCCTGGGAATATGTAAATTATAAACTACTAGAAATTAGTCTGGGATGGCTGTCCAGTTAGCAGGTCAGGTCATCCAGTCTATCTCCCTGTACAGCAGAACTGTTCTTCTTATAGTTCCTTACTAGTGTATTGTCTATTTAGTTTTCAATATAGCAAGAATTGGAGCTTGCACTACTTCTGTTTTGAGACTTTTTTACCTGCTGTTGAAATGAAGCAAAGACTATGTAAAGGGATAAATGCTGTCACCCCCAATACTAAATGGTTAGGGAGATTCATAATATTCCAAATGAACATGCATATGATAGGAGAATGTAGTACTGAGAATATTTCCACTTTAAGGATGGCTTTTGTGGAGACATAGGAAGTGCTTACAGCGGAGGAAATAGATAATGTGTTTTGCAGGAATCCAGTCCCAGTCTCAGTTCCATCATGCAAGTCACTGTCATCTCTAAAAATGCTGATGGTTAGCAGATACTTCTTAATTTCTCCATTTCCCAGTGCCTTTGAAGAAATTTTAAAATTTTATGCAATAGTGGCAGTGGTACAAATCAGAACTGACTGTAAAGTATAATGGACACAGTCTATCTACAACACAAGTCTATTTTGCAATCTCCTTTGCTGCACTTCCCTTTGCCCCAGAAGTTCCCATTACTGATGGAATGATGCAGAACAAGAGAAAAATACGTGCTGGTGCTCTGTACATTTACCTATATATACAGTGACGGAATTGCCATCTCTGAAAGAAGAAAGACATTTTATATAACTTTTGAATATTTTGATGAAACTAGCAAGAACACTGCATTTATTTGTCTTTAAATAGCTTTACAAATACTAAACAACATCAAGTGTTTGGAAACATAAGTTATCTCCAGGCACTGTGTTTTGGTCCAGCAAAACCATATCCACTATAGTACTTAGGGTGAAGTCAACCCCTCTGATGACTGTGGCTTCTGGGACTGGGTTGTACTGGCCTAGTTACAATGAGCTGAGACACTGGCTGCTAGCTGAGGTTTGCTGGGGCTTTTGGTGCCAGGGCTGAATTGTCTGTGCCTCACTGCTCTCCGTGTTAGACCAGCATTGACCGAGTGAGCATATGAGCAAGGTGCTGCCTTCAGTAGCTGAAGGCCATTGGAACAGAGCTGGCAACCTGGCTCCTTGCAGTGGGAACAAGAACCCTCAGAAAAGGCCGCAAGAAAACAAAAATAATGGCAACAAGAGTCATGAGGAATGAAGTCCTAAAGAAAATGAATGTTTATGAATAAATGAGAAAGATGTTCATGTACACAAGTTCAAATTCATTTCTAGCCTTTCTATCAAACTTCTGAATTACATACTATGTAATGGGACAATCTTCATATTGGGACAATCTTCGTGTTATACCTACTATACATTTTAGTAGGAAATTTCAGTGGTGACATGACCTGGTTGTACATTTCAGGGATTGTATTAGTCATCATGAATGTACCATTGCTCTCAGTGAAATTGGTTGTATAATTTATTAAATTACCATACCATCAAAATGTT
>NW_008670883.1:9613-15626 GCF_000695815.1 Acanthisitta chloris
CAATCACAGTACAAATAATTAATGTTTAATGTTAATAATTAATGTTCCCCTATTCCACAGGGGTAGATTGTGTCAGTGAAAGATTGGTGAAGGAGTAGTATTAAAATATGTTCTCTAAATGCACATGATTGATTTTGTAATTCACTGTACTGTGTGTATAATTTTTTGTGCATTAGCATACGATTGCTTATTAAAGGAATGCAGAGGTATTTCTCAAGACCCTTTCATTGACTATCCTCTGTCACTATCCAGAGCTTTTCCTGTGTATGGTAACTATGTACAAATTGGTTTATTTTATATTAGATTGGATCAGACATTCAGTAAACTATGCTTAATTTTTAGCAAATGGATGTGCCCCTCTTGAGCACAAGCTGTAGCTAAAGGCAAAATTTATGAGGTAGTAACAGTTCCTGCAAGCTGCACTGTTATTGCTCAAGTGAAGCATTGGCTTCTCCTGAAATTAAATTGGATATTTTCTGTTGGTTTTGGCGTCTGTTGAACAAGAGTGTTCGGTAAATATTTATAGACGCTGTGCTCAGTAAATGTATTAGAATATGCAGTGATGTATGTTGGTTCAATGTAATTGTGAAATACGTGCTCAAACTATGCTGCTTGAACTTCACCATGTGAGACACTACATGGCCAAACATGAGTACATTGTAAATACTGAGGTTTATATAAAAAGGTGTGTGTTGCTTTATTGTTATGTAGGATGTTTATTCTTAACAAAAATCAAACCTGCAAAAAGACAAATGGAATCCTCATCAGAGTATCAGTTAGCACATAATTATATTTTGTACCTTTAAAAGTGTTGTGAGACTTTTGCAGTGTAGGAGGATCTTGTTACCAGTATTTCCATCCTTTTAATGAAATTTTTATTGATCCTGTAATTGATTATGGTCATGAACTAGTGAGATAATATTTTTTTAAAATTACATTTTATTTATAGATAATTACATACACATACATATGTATAGATATGTATGTATTATCAATATAGATGCATAAATATACATCCCTAACTAAGCTTTTCAGAGACACATACATTACATCCCTAACTAAGCTTTTCAGAGACCCAGGACCTTTTGTATTTTTGAGTATTAAATTTTCCCACAAACTGGGGATATGATTTCTGTCTCTCCCTTTTCATATGTGCCAGCCTCCTTATATATTCCAGATCCCCATAAATTATAAAGTAACGTTAATTTTCTGAAAATATACCTTATGTTTGTAGATAAATACTTGAAAGTGTTCCCAGAATTTTAAAAATTATAGAACACTTGAATACTGTTGTGCACTTTCCGTGGCTACTTAGCACAAAGGGAAGAGCTTTGCAAAGGACAGAAAGTCAAGATAGACTATAAATACAAGGGTTTCCTTTATAGAAAAAAAATCCTGTTGAATTGAGGAAGGGTGTATGGACTTGAGGAGTGTAGATCCAGAGGCAGTGATAGAATTCAAGGCAAAATCCTTCATTGTACTTTCTTATCACAGTAATCTGTGACATTGCCACCTTGTTGTATTTGATAGATGATCTGAACATGTCAAACTAATTTAACAGGAAAACCTTAATGCAAATAAAGACTAAGGTTAGTCACATACACGAAGGAATAAAAATCTGTGTGGTATGTTAAATTTAAATGAGAAGTCACTACAACAATTAAAGAATCCCATATCAATCTGAAAGATTCTGTTTTCTCATAGAAAGCAGTTGTTATGACACTGGATGCCCAGTTTGAATCTGAATTTAACATCTGTGGACTTTTTTTCAGATTCTGGATTTTGAATAATATTTTGTAAGATGCTTCTTTACTTGTGGTAGGAAACAGTTTCCAAATCACTCCTTCATAGTTTGGGATTCCTAAAATATTCATATTGAAGAAGAATTTTTGAATGCTTCATTTTTAAAGTTACTCTGCAATTTTTACGGGATATAATTACTGCCACCTTCCCTGGATTCTTTGCTCTAGGAAAACAAACAAACAAACCAACAGAATGGTGTAACTTTCCTCTGAAATTAATTTTCTTTCCTTTCTATACAGATGGAAATAATATGAAGAATATGAATATGTTTCTCATTTGGGCATAGTGAGAAACAAGTACTTGTTTCCTCAGCTGTACCTAGCAATCAAGCTGGAGTTACTACAGTTCATTTGCTGTAGGTCTGGGTGCCCCTCTGGTGGGGGAGTTACTGCAGTTCATTTGCTGTGAACTGTAGGTCTGGGTGCCCCTCTGGTGGGGTAAGACCCTGCCAAAAAACTCCATACTGCTTAGTTCTTTTTGATATTACAGATGGTTTTAAAAAACAACCAACCAAATAAAACCCTCACAAAATTGCCTCACATTCACTACTTCCATGAGCTACAGACCAGAGTTAGAACTTTCCTCTGAAAGCAGTTCATTTGCTGTGAACTGTAGGTCTGGGTGCCCCTCTGGTGGGGTAAGACCCTGCCAAAAAACTCCATACTGCTTAGTTCTTTTTGATATTACAGATGGTTTTAAAAAACAACCAACCAAATAAAACCCTCACAAAATTGCCTCACATTCACTACTTCCATGAGCTACAGACCAGAGTTAGAACTTTCCTCTGAAAGACTCACCTGTGGTGTTTGCCTTGGGGACTCCAAGGCCTCCATCATCTCCTGTAATGCTCCTGCAGTTGCTGTGTCAGTGGCTTCCCCATTTTGACATCACCTGCTAAACCTTAATGCCAGAAATGCGTACTGCATCTTTTCACTTAACTACTTGGCTTCCCCCTACCAAATCAAGAAAGAGGCCAATTATTTCTTATGACGTCATCCCAAATCTCCATTGCTGCCTTTTGAACTCACTAAGAATTTTTCTTTCACATAAAATTAAAAGTTTACTATCATAAAACCTTAAACTTTGACCATTCAAATAAGCTTCTTGTTTATGATTTTGTTAATAGTGACCCCATATCTATAACTAGTTTTAAAAAAATAAATTTGATAACAGTGTTGTAAAACATAAGATAATCTATAACTACTAGTGATTTCAGAAAGTGGTGTTGCAATTGGCTTTTCCATCTTGGTAAATGCATTTCTTCAGGATTAAGGAACTCCGGTTTTCATTACACTCAGTAAAAGCACTGCCTTTTACTCAATACTTTTGCCATTAGCTACTAAATGCCATTAGTTTCTTTATGTATCTGCTGATATATTGAAGAAGTCAGTCTTCCTCAAAATATCCCAACATTTAAAATCTAAACTTTTTTTCTCATTAAGTGCTTCTCCAAACCCTGGCTGCTGATGGCTCCAGTTTCAGTGGACCTCTTAAATTTGGTTTTTATTTCTGAATTCCTGGATTACAATGCCAAGATAAAAGCTGGAATATTTTTTACTCCTAACATGGAGTAGCCACCTAGACATAGTGGAGGTCAGACAGTTGTTTTACTGTATGCTGTCCATCAGGCCTCCTTGGGTGTGCAATTCATCAGGAAGCTACAGGAGGAAGAGTGGAGAGAGGGTACAGTGGAGGATACTAGCTGCAGAGCACAGCTGGATTCAGCTCTGTACTCTGGCACTGAGGCACAGACTCCATTGCTGTTCACACACAACACAGTTTATTTGCTCTCCCAGCTAGCTTTCATACACCTCCCTAGTACTTTTACATCACACATCCTCATGCATATTTGTCTGCCCATAATTCCTTTCTTATCCCCTCATTTGCATAATATCTACATTCCTCAGCAACAGTCATCAAGTTTCTTCTCTGTGTTTCCAGATGCTGTTTGCACTTACTGCACCCACAGTTTCTTGCTGACCAAAGCAAGCACATCATGGCACTCATCCAGTGACACAGAGTCTATTCCTACACTGTACCTCACCACTCTGCCTGAGTCCTGATGCCTTCTGAAATGCAGAAGATGTGAGAGTGACTAAAGGACTCTTTGTTCAGTCTAGGAGGGAAAAATGAGGCCATGCAACAAATTTTGTTAATTTATTGACATACAATATTCAATGCACAGTCCTAAAACCACTTTGTCGTACTTTTAAACACATGGTTAATGCATGATATATGCAGATGGGCAATTATAAGAGATTGGTCATGAACATTGATACTGAAGCAAACCCTTCTGAAATGCATTTATATTCATGTATATATTGTACAAGACATCATATCCTGGATATTCTATAAAATGAATTATTTAAATCTTGCGGTAGAGGTCTTAGTTTCTGACAGGTTCTTCCTTGTGCAATTGGCAGATTTCTATGTCCTGGTCCAATCCTGGATGATATGCTATCATAAAGCCCTTGCAGAGCCCCAATTTAAGTTTTCAGTCATGATTATTTAGTGCGATTGTTCAGTCAGTGTGAGTTCACTTCAGACACTGAACAAAGAGTCCATGTGCCTTTCAAACTATACATGGCTTATCTACAGTTCAACTTTCTGACATGGGCAGGACTTGGTTTGATATGGCAGGTGGTTTTCAATGGGTTTGATCATCATCCATGCATACTTGCACAAGCGTTGCTTGTTGCAGTCTTTTTGCCAGTATATCACATTCCTACGGTTTAGATTTGCTCCAGCACATGCGTCGTACCACCAGCCTCCCCCAGGAGTGCCATTGAGTTCCAGTTTAGCGCAATTCAGAAAGTAATTGTCATTGTCTCTGTCCTTGGTGGTGAACTTCTGGTTGTCATGGAGATAAGCTTCTGTGTCCAGGGTCAGTGCATCCGTGGCATTGCCTCTGTATAGACCAACCCTGATTCGGTATTGAGACTCTTCACCTTCAATAAGGAATGGTTCATACTGTCCCCATTTGATTTCAGTGTTTATGTTTACAAGTTTAACTCCAAGCATATATTGCACAGAGCTGCTGGTTAACTGATGCATATATTCATTTCCTAACCAGTGGTTGTCATGAACGGAGCCAAATCCATATTTGTAGTCCTCCCAGGTCCTATCGAAGTCAACAGTACTGTTGGCTGTAATGTGTTGGATTACTGTCCAGCCACCATCCTGCATGTTACAAAAGACAACAATTGGGTCCTCCTTTGGTTGGATGATATAAAGACCATCCCTGGAATTTCCTTTGGAGTGCTGAAAAATCTCAAAACAATCCCTTGGATAGTCTGAATAGGAAAAAAGAAAACAATAAAACACAACAAAAATTTAAAAGTAAATATCTTTTCAAACAGACAATTTTAGAAGCTGAACTCTGTTTTTAGAGTGAGTGAATGATTGCCTTCTGATTGCAAGTTGACTCTGACTTAATCCCAGCTGGTGGACATTTACTCAGCTAAAGGAGCAAGATTTCAGGGCAGAACGTGCAGTAAATGTTCAGAAATTCAAAAATGGTTTGTTACCTTGTCTTGCAACAGAAGTGTTTATGACAGAAATGTGGTTGAAAAGCCAAAAGTTATGTACAGGTCATTTGTTTTCCTCCTTTGTTCTTCCAGTTTGAGTAGTCAGCAAGTTTGCAATTCCTTGTGCAATGTGTGGAACAACATGTTTGATTACTAGCGCTAGCCTTATCCTCAACAAACAAATTAATTTCTCTTTAAGTGATATACTACAGGTATCTACAACATCCTTGTATTCAATAATGATATGTATGCCAGGTGTTAACTGATGAAAGGGAGATACTAAAACATATTTCTTGCTAATATAAAACTTACAGTCATTTGAGGATTTTCCTAGGAACAGTTCTTGTCACTCAAATTCCAGGCTAAATTTTGTCACTGATTTCAGGTAGAAATGCAGTTCTATGCAGTTCTAAACACCAATATCAGGAGAATAAGTGAAAGTGCTTTTCCACTTAATTGGTTATCCAGTATACTCAAGGGGTAATAAAAATGACATATAAGGCTTGAGTTGACCCTCTCTTTTGTGCTAACATACATACTTTTTTAAAAAAATGTAACATGCTTATAAGATAACTTATTGCTATAGCATATCTGAGACTAAAGCACAATGATCTGCACTTTACAATTGACTGTGAGGTTTCTAAGAGCTGGAATATAATTTATTTAAATATATATTTACATAT
>NW_008670883.1:15641-23660 GCF_000695815.1 Acanthisitta chloris
AATTCCTTTTGTAGAGAAGGATGGTATTCAATGTTCTGTTACTCAGAAACATGTTTATGAATTGAAGTTACTTACTTCTCCATAGAGTTGAAAGTTGTGCCATTAAACTATGGAATAATTATAATTTATATGTAGTAAAAATTTGAAAATGTTAATATCTCTATGAGAAAGATGCAGTAAAAATTACATAACTTTCATAAAAATGACAGTGCTTCCTAGCTAAGAAATCCTATGCTGTGGTCAGAAAATGAGTGATAGGAAAGTAGGGCAAATGAGAAGGGCAACAAAGCTGGTGAAGGGTCTGGATGACAAGTCTTATGAAGAGCATCTGAGGGAACTGGGGAGGCTGAGGGGGAACCATATCTCTACAACTGCCTGAAAGGAGGCTGTAGCAAGATGGGAGGCACTCTCTTCTGCCATGTCTTAAGTGAAAGGATTAGAGGAAATGGCCTTAGGTTGCACCAGACAAGGTTCAGATTAGATATTAGAAAAAAAATTCCACTGGAAGAGTGGTTATGCATTGGAATAAGTGGACCAGAGAGGTGGTGGAGCCACAATCTCTGAAAGTGTTCAAGAGGCATCTGGATGTGGCACTTTTATCTTTTGGGGGTTTGTTTGGGGTTGTTTTTTTTAATTTGGCAAAAAAACAATTATGGAAAAATATGTCCAAAGATAAAAATTTAAATTAAAAACACAGGAAAAAACCCCTCTTCTCTGCTCAAATCACTGACCAGAGAGCCTTTAACTGAACACATTGGTTTTGTTTTCCATAACAGAAGAACAACAGACTCTGAAAAGAGTCAATCTCATTGTATGGTCTCATGACCAACAGACCAAAAGTACACTAAACAGTTTGGTTAGTGTTAAAAGCAAACAAACAGAACAACAAAAAGCCCTAATCTACTTATTTACTGTCCTGTATGGAATTATATCATGCAGACTTCTTCACAGAATTATTATATTTCTCCTCTTCCAACTAGAAAGCATTGTAGATTTCAATAACTGTCACTACTCTGTTAGTTATTTTAGTATTTAGTTATTACTATTATTAAGTTCAGTTCCTTAATTGTTTTAGTAGCTTTTTTGCACTCTTCACTCCAAATTCACCTCCTAGAATGTGGGTAAAATTTGCACACAGTATTGCAGATGGCCTTATATCGTGCCTCTGATTCTTCACAAATCTTGTTACAAGCGTCTTTGTTGATAAAGTCTAGGATTGCATTTGTATTGCTTAGTTTCCTTTAACCTGGAGTTTTGTTTTTGATTCTTTGCAACTGGTAAGGTCCTCACCTTGCAGTAAAACTTTATTTTTCATCTCAGTCTTATTACTTAAGAAGATCTGTGGGGTTTTTTTTCTGCATACTATTCCTCCTGTTTGTATTTGCATTTCTCTGCTTCATGTTATCATTAAATTTTATCAGTACATTCCTATTTTTGCACTGGTATAGTTCATAAGAATACTGAAAAGAACACTAATAAGCAAATACTTCCAGTCTCACCTTGACTTTATGGCTTGCATTTCTACCTAAGTCAATGTCATTTTCTTTGCAATCTCTAAAGACATTTCAATGTAACCCTACTTTCTGGTTTAATATTGTATCATAGGCTTTGTAGAAATCCAGATGGACTAAACCTTTTAAATAGCATCATTCATAGTATTGTGTTAAATATAGTCTTTTATATTTGATATTCAGCTGTTCATTGTACTTCTAAGCCACTCAGGACAGATTTACAGGGGTGTATAGGCTTTCCAAGGTCTTATTTTTTATGTCTTTCATTTCCTAATAGACTCTACAGCTATGAATAGAATACTCTAAATCTCAAAACTATCTGCATGACATTATTAAATATCCTGAAAGAGAAGACCTGTGTACATGACTCTGTACCCCACTTGCTAGAACGGGTTAGATTCCTGGTTATGCCTGGTAGACATAGCCTGCCTGACTCCAAACCTGATTCCATGATTTTATAAAAGGATTATTAAAGCCATTTATGTAGTGATGTCCAAGCCACCAATATACACAGTAACATTTGTATATGCCCTTCTCAGTGAACACTATAGAACAACTTCTATAGAGACATAATGAGAAAATCATTTAAGCTGATTGTTATAGGATTCACTTGGAAGCTGAATTTTAAAAACCCTCAAGTGCCATTAGTCAGAGGATGAAGATCAATCAGTCCCACTACTCTTTCTCTGTACATTTTATGTGGGATCTACTTGGTAAATGTATTAAAGAACCTACCAAGCAGGACCTTGCAAGCTAGATAGGCAGACAGATGCCTCAGTTATAGGTTCCAATGGGATCTAGGTACTGAGGTGTAAGATGCAATCTAGATATGATTGTCCTAAGAATAAGGCATCAAATGTCACACAATTAATTTTTTTTTAAAACATTCCATTAATTTCTCTTGAATTAGATGGCTGCTAAGCAAAGGGTTTAAAAATTCAGGACTTTCTGGCAGGACACGTTCATATTGGAAATTATATTTCCAGGGCTAACTTTCAAATATCTTGTCTCAAAATGTTACAGCATAGCACTAAAAATAAAACACAACATGCATCCAAATCACTCACTGTCTTCATGTGTACCTTTTTCATTGGCATTACCCAGTCTCTCATACTCTCTTTGGGGGAGAAGGTGGGCATTAGCCAGGACCACTGCCTCTTTGGTGCTCAGTGACACAGTGCATTGAGAGAGAAAGAAGAGCATAAATCCTGCTGAGCTTGTCAACAGCATCTTCCTTCTGAGTCACAATACAGAACTGTAACACAGACTGGAGCTGAAAATGAAAATATTGATGACTCTTAGTATGAAAGTCCTGAAGGAGAAAGGTTTTGATATACCTAGCTTCAACATAGTAAGTCTCTGTCAAAATAGGCTTCTTTCATCTTTGAGGGGCCTCTCCTTTCCTGATGTATCACATCCCATTTCTGACGGGCCATTCCTCTGACACGGAGCACCATGCTCCAGCACTTGGAACATCTGCCACCTCTGTCACCTTGGGCCATGCTGGGCAAGGAAACTTAATGGAATTTTGAGTGTGGCAAAAAAGCCATAGAGAGTAATGTAATGACTAAAGACAAAGAACATCTTATATTTATCAGAGTTGAATTTTGCTTATTCCCTGAGTCCAAACTGCAGTGAAATAGACACCAATGGTCAAACTGACAAAAACGGTAACATTAGCTCTGCTGACTATCTGTAGCTCAAACAGTACTCAAAGACATGGCTTTCCTAGTGCCAAAATGTTTCTGCGCACTGGAAAACTCACTTAAGCACACCTAAATTATGCTTTTTATTAATTTCTGTCTACAGATTTAAATAATAGGTCACAGGCTTAAATCAGATTTTTTAAAAAAATATTCTATAAACAATGAAGAAAGAACTTTTCTTTAGCCTTCTCAAAACACAGAAGGGTTCAGTATATTGAATCAAAAGGGTTTTGAGCCTCATTTTATCCACCTTTTGGGGTTACCCATCTAGTAACCCTCCACCCAGTACAGCAAGAAGATTTAGGCTATAACTGGACTAAATCCTGGGGTCCTCATTTAGACAACTCCCAGATTCACTGAAGAGAAGTTTCTGTATCAACAACAACTTAGGCTGAATCAGGATAACAAATGTTTCCTGTATTTTCAAAGGACACAGTTACTTAGACTCTAGCCACACTCTTAATTTTTTAAAATTTATTTTATAAGGACTGAGCTCCCCGCAATAGCTTTGATGAAGGTAGAAAATAGATCTAGCAAACAGCTCTTCAATCAGAGCTTATTTCCTTTCAGTGTCAGCACAGAGTCTACAGAAGCCAGTAGCCTTCTCCACAGTGGCTTATGTTGCAACAAAGCCATATTCTTTATAAATCAAATGACTTAGCAGCAGATTCAGAAAACAGTTTTCCAGAGTGAAAAAATATTCAGCACATATTTTTTTACAAATGTCCAAGATAAATCATTGTAATAAAGCTCAGGTTTGAGAGCTAATTTTTCTACCTACCATACAGAAAGCCAGCAAACCTGAATTTTCTACTCTACCTAAAGCTATTCAGTAATACTATGACTTGGTATTAATGTATACTTTCCTATTTTATGCAAAGTTGGTCATTTGACAATGGGATCAGATTAAACCGGAAAATTACCTTCCATGAAATTTGGCACAGTGTTTCCCTTAAAGCATTTAAGTCCTGCTGTGCCTGTGTTTTCTACTGTCATGTATCCATTTCCCTGAAGCTTTTATTATTGATGCTATAAATAATTATTATATTAAAAATTAGTTGAAATAAAATCCTAACCCACAACCAGCACTATATTTCACTTAGTTTGGATTTGGATCTGGAGTTATTTTTGGAACTGCTTTGGGTTTTTTTAAGCATTTTCGAACGAGTCAGGTTTTATTCTTCACTCATATTTACACATTGAAATGATTCACAGATCCATTTAATTCCAGAATAGAATTTGGTATTATAAGTTATTAAGAAAGCACCCGAGGAAATCGGCACTGGGCAGGCACCTTACCTCTTTCAAGTGAAGACTGGCAAAGAACACAAATGAATGAGCTCACTTGCTAGAGTTGTACTTTGCCTGCTACTTAAGTCCAGGTGAGTACGTCAGCTCCAATGTGCTATCTCAAATGCAGCAAAATTGCATATTCCTTATTTCACACTGTGCTTATTCTGGTGGACTTTGCTCTGACATACTACACTTGCAAGTAAGTATGTATAAATTATAAAGTTCAAAGTTCTTCCATAATGATTAAAATGACATAGTAACTATATTAAATGTCCTTGATTAATTGATAAGACCATGATGATGGAGAAACATGAAGTTTTAGTTCAGTAAATTACTTATGTTGCTTAAATAGACACAGGCAGATGCCCAAATTTACTGCATCATTTTGGACAGGTGAATTAACTAGAAGCTATAGAGCTAGTCACATTTAAATTGCAGAAAGACAACTTGATTTTTACGTATTACGAACAATCCAACCATAAACTGTGTTTCAATGTAAATGAATTCGAAGCAGTGTCTCAGAGCTCTAAAACTAGAACAAGCAAGCAGAACAGTTTGGTCAAAAGGTTTCTATTTTAGTTTATTTGGATTAACAAGAGTGAATTAACATTAATTCAGGTCAGGCAAAACTGTGATGAATTAGATGAATTAATTCATCTGAAAGTTGTACTGTTTGTCTGCATGCCCTTTAGATGATATCTAATCTAGCATTTACCCTTTTCAAGACAAGCCAACACTTAGGTTTTTGAGCTCCTTGATCCATCCTGCAAACCACTTTAATCAGATTCCATCCCTGAAAGAAACCACAATTAAAACTGATAGAACATTTGACTCCTAGGCAAGGTCTCCTTCAGGATTCATATCAAATCATAATTTCTGTTCTGCAATAATTCATCCTCAGTAAGGATCCACACATGAGGATTTGTATTTCATGTAAAATTAAATAAATACCCATAGCAAATGTTTTAGAAAAGATTTTCTTGCAACATTTAAAACTCAGTGATATTTCTCTTAATTTTTAAAATACAAGCTATGCTTTATTGTACAGGAGTCTGGCCACAGGGACTAAGAACAATATTTTCTCCCTGACACTGGTCAGTAGCAGACCTACAGGGAAAGTTTAAGAATATGTACTCTCTGCTTTTGCATTATGCAGCTCAGGGAATTTCTGATATCTGTGTTTGGCAATATCTAATTTATGGTTAGTACCATGTTTTAGAAGGTATCTTTCCACTCTGTCCATATTGATACACTCTGACAAACACCATTGACTCCAGTGGTATTTATTGATAGGCCTCTTGTCACCCTGATATAAACTGGGAACATCTTCATTTTGTGCCTTTGATTCCCATATATTCTATCACTTTATCTCCTCCCTCATCTTTCCATTTTTCTTTACTTTCTTGCTGTTTGTTTCTTTGTTGATTTCCAAAGTTTCATCTGAGCTGGCAGAACAGAAGTGAAGTGGGAAGTGTTTAATTAGAAGAGAGAAGAAAGGGCAACAGTATTCATTTACTTGTGCTCAAAAAGGCATCTATTTCTGTAGGTGAAAACTTTGAAAAACAATTAAAATCTTTACATCTCTCTCTTTGCTCTCCATTTTGGGAATTATTTTTCAGCCCTGAAAATTATATAATGATGTTAAAGTCAGGCTATTTTATATTTGTATGATTTGATTATATACAGATTTCAAAATAATGCCTTTCTGTAATGACTTATTGTTAGCCACGTTGATTAAGATAGCTATTTTTTCAACCCAATGACCACACATTCCTACTCTACAACATGCTGAAGCTTTAATTATCCCTCTGATTCTGCTCAGCTTTAATTGGCAAGCATTCATTTGAATTTTTCCAGTGCAGGCTCTTCTATGAGGAAAGTCTTTTTACAAGTGCTCTGTTTCTATAAGGCCCATTGATCTAGCCTGTCCAGATCCCTCTGCAGAACCTTCCTACACTCTCACCAAACCTGGCGTCATCTGCAAACTGACTGAGGGTGCACTTGATCCTCTTGTCCAGACCGTCAAGGATGATATTAAACAGGACTAGCCCAAAAACTGAGCACTGGGGAACTCCACTGGTGACTGGCAACCAACTGGGTGTAGCACCATGCAGCACCACTCTCTAGGCCAGGTATCCAGCCAGTTTTTTTACCTAGTGAAGAGTACATTTGTCCAAGCCATGGGAATCCCATTTCTCCAGGAGAATCCTGTGGGAAATGGTGTCAAAGGCTTTATGAAGTCCAGGTAGACAACATCCACAGCCTTTCCCTCATCCACTGAGTGGGTCGCCATGTCATAGAAAGAGATCAGGTTGGTCAAACAGGACCTGCCTTTCACAAAGCCGTGCTGGCTGGGCCTGATCCTCTGGTTGTCCTGCACATGCCATGTGATGACACACAAGGTGATCTCCTCCATGACCTTCCCCAGAACTGTGGTCAGGCTGACAGGTCTGTAGTTCCCTGGATCCTCCTTCCAGTCTTTCTTGTAAATGGGTGTTGCATTTGACCTCCTTGGTTAGTGAGGGCTGCTGCTAAGTGATGGAAAGTGGCTTGATGAGCAGTTCTGTCAGCTCCCTCAGTACCCTTGGGTGGATTCCACCTGATACCATAAACTTGTGTGTGTCTAAATGGTATAGCAGGTCACTGAACATTTGCCCTTGGATTATGGGGGCTTCATTCTGCTCCCTGCCTTCCAGCTCAGGGGGCTGAGTACCCCAAGAACAACTGGTCTTGCTATTAACCACTAAGGCAAAGCAGGCTTTAAGGACTCCGTCATTATGGGAAAGTCTTTGACACAGGCTAGCAACTTGCATACCCAGGACCTTCAGAAGGCTTGACATGGGTGATTTATGGATTTGTATTGCCATAAATATGTAAAATGCTAACTGTCATGCAAGAAACTTGTTCAGCATACTGACTCAAAAGTTCTAACAAGGCAAAACACATAAAACATATAACAAAGGGCTCACTGAGTATCTTTCCTGAAAGAAGTTTCATGAGTGCACAGCACAAGTGATTGCTTTGAGAAAATAAACAAACATCCACCAAGCAACACAATCAGGCCATAGAAATACTTCTGCAACTTTGAATGATTTCGAATTGCTTTGCAACCTTGGCTAAATGCACTTTGGTGTCTTTGCATAGAATCAGTAACAACAAAAAATTGTTCATAACAGTTTTCACTTGTTCTTGAACTTCTGATCTGGTAATGGCATGTGAACTGTGTGTTTTGTCTGACAATGCAGAAAGCAGTTACTAACTGCTGAAACACATTGCACATAAGGTTATTTTTGATAGAGTTTTTTAATCTCTTTTTACGCATTTATGGGACGAACCATTATTTGGGAAATCAACCAAAGTAATTTTTTTTTGACTGGGTGTAAAACAAAACAAATGCTTCATTCTTAGAAACATTTGACTTTTCAAATATTCAGCAATTTTTTTCAGATTTCTTATGAAAATATTTCAGGAACTGAAATAAACACTAAAAATATATTATTTGTGTCTTC
>NW_008670883.1:23686-28763 GCF_000695815.1 Acanthisitta chloris
ATTCTAAAAGAAACTTAACTGAATTGAAAAGGGTTTGCTTTCAACAAAAACACTGAAATAGGACCTAACTTGAAAAATACATGCAAATCCATCATCATGGAAGACACTGGAAAAGAATTGTTTGGTTAGCTGACAAGTAGGACTAGGGTATTGAAAAACTTAAGTTACTCAGTTGGCTTTGGAAAAGAGTATGAGAGGACACAACTTGTAAACCTTAACTGAATTGAAAAGGGTTTGCTTTCAACAAAAACACTGAAATAGGACCTAACTTGAAAAATACATGCAAATCCATCATCATGGAAGACACTGGAAAAGAATTGTTTGGTTAGCTGACAAGTAGGACTAGGGTATTGAAAAACTTAAGTTACTCAGTTGGCTTTGGAAAAGAGTATGAGAGGACACAACTTGTAAACTACTTCTAAAGGTGGCACAAATTGCCAGCTACAAACACTGCAGATGAAATCTATTGAATAGTATTTGTGTGGAATGTAACTTAGATGACACTTATCTTAATATGGTAGAATTTGTGATTCTGAGGAAAATTATGAGCAGAATTTTAAGGACAATATATTTATAAAATTGGAAGGAAGTCAAAGAAACTTGGGCAACCATTTTCTATCCTCTCTTGCTAAGAGCCTAAGAGAGACAGACTCTTTGAGGGGGTTGGCAATTAGTAAAAGGTCCTATAATGAGGATGAAATGACACACCATTTCTCATGAAGCAAGACAAGAACCATACTAAGAGCTCAAAAGGACTGGTTCAAAAGTTCTTTAAAAGTTTGAAAGTCAGAATGAAGTTGTGCAAATGAGTGGAATCAAAGGACACATTCATAAGAGTGACTACACAATAAATGATTATGATAAAATTAGAGATTAATATTTAAAAGGTTACCACTATCAAAGGACATAAAACCCAGACAAATATTTTGTACATGCATTGGACATAAAAAGGAATCAAAACCAAAAATACATTAATTAATGAGGAGGAAGGGCAAATGGCACAGATTTTTTGTTGCAGACTTCATAAACAGTGATCAAATACTTAATGAAATGAATTTTAATGAACGAGTAGAACTGGAGGCCATTAGGTGAAAAACATCTCAAAGATACTGGAGTAGTTAGGTATTTTCAAAGTGGCAAGGACAGATGAAAAGAATTTCATCATACAGGCACCTTACAAACTCCAGAAGTCCTCTCTGAATCATTTATAACTACCTTTTAGAAGTCATGGAGGTCCCAGAGGATTTCAGTGGGCCTGTCTTTTAAAAAGGGGAAAAACTAAGGGAAATAAAGAATGAGCTACATTTCAAAACAGAGAAAACAAGAAAAAAAACCCAATAAAACAAAACAGGGGGTGATAGAGTGGTGAAAAGCAGCCAGCAAAGACTGGTCAAGAAAGAAATTGAACCAGGCTTGTTCCTCCTTGCTATGTGAATCCCTCTCTTTCACAACTTTTGGTGCTTCCTCAAAACATTTCATAGAAATTTCCACGTTTCCACAGTCCCATTAAAATAATAACCTTTGAACAATTCCAAAGTGCCCTTTCGCCTGCATCCCATAGCAAGTCCCCTGTAGGCAATACTTCAGTCTGCAAGGAGCTCTAGAAGTTGTTCTTTGGGTTTCAGATCACAGACAATGGTCTAATCATTCGCCTTTGATAATCTTAGGAGCAGAGAAGTCTGTCCATTCCAATTTTCACTTTGCATTAACTTTGGTTCCTCTGCATGTCACTATTCATCTGAACCTCACCAGGCTTTTAAGTTTAGCATGATTATCCCATAGTCTAAAAATATTATGGTCCAGTAACCACAACGTGTGGCTTGGGAGGTTCAGACTGGATATTTGGGAAAGCTTGCTCACCAGGAGTAGCACTGCATGGGAAAAGGTTTCCCAGATGGGTTATGGAACCTCCATACTTGGTATTTTTTAATACTGGCTAGACACAGCGTGACTGAACTGAACTAACATTGGTGATAATTCTGCTCAAAGTGTTGTCGACTAGAGACCATCAAACAACCAGCACTTCCATTATCAACTCTCTGAACTTCAGAGATAATAAACCTTAAAAGTATCTAGCATTTCTGGTTTGATCTAGATTTGGCATATTGCAAAATATGATTCAAACTCAGAGCCATAGTTTAAACACTACTTATCTAGGTATCAGTCAGCTTTCAGGATATTTTCTACTATAAAAAGCACATTTAGGGAAATGAGTAAGATGAAAATGTTTTCCATCTCAAGGCACCAGTTTTACCTCAAGTACCTGATCAAAAAACAAATAGAAAAAAAACATTTGATAAGGACCTGCACAAATATTTGATTCAACATTTTCAGATGATTATCAGCCTGAAGATTTTTAACAAGCAATGTGTTGATCTTCCAATTTAAATCAATTAGCTATGCTGTTTAGTTTTAAATGTTGTAGCTTAACCTTGTAATATAGGAGTCTAAAAATCATTTTCTCAGCTGGGACAAGAAGCAGCTGGGAGCATTGCCATAGCAACCATCTCGTTTCCAAAGAGAGATTCTGTGACTTCTGTTGCTCTCTATCAACCTCACAGCTCAGTAGTACTGCATTTAAAAAAAAGAGAGAGAGAAAAGAAAAAATAGGGACTTTTCATATAGAGCAATGTACCATTGCAAGAAATGCTTGGAAGGATCATTAAAAAGAATGCTTTAAAACATAAGGTTTGTTTGTTAAATAAACAAATTAAATTTTCAGTCTGATGATGAGACCAGGGAAAAAAACCAAAACCAAACAAACCAAGAAACCAAACCGAAACACATGTATGTTGGTTAGCACAGATCTCACTGTCACACTGTCTCACACTAACTTCAGGACTTAGTTTCTTGATCCTGCTCTTTAAAGAAAATGGATAGCAACATGAATAATACACAAGGGATGGATAGGGTGGGAATGGAAAAATTCATACCAAAACAACACATTTTGCTTGCCCACAGTTCTCCACGGGAGAGAAGTTGAGATCACATCATAATTACACTAGTCAGATTGCTCAAAGACTGCTGAAAGATTTTAAGGAACTATGGTGTTACAAACCTATAGTCTAAGAACTTGTAAAGACTAGAAAACCTGCAATACCTCTTTAACACACTGTTTCTAAAGCAACCTATAGAATTCATAAATTAAGAGAAGAGTTATGGTTTAAAGTCTTGCTTATTTACCCTTGTTTCAGTCTGGCTGGCTAAATGACCTTTCCTGACTACTGCTTTTTAAGCATTGCATGGTTGTCACACCTGGGCTGCAGTCAATGGTCACTCAGAGGACATTGTCTGAAAGTGCTACAGCCGTACAAGTCCATACACATGCTAAAAGTCCATTCCTACAGTGTAGGCTAGGGGTTTGTCATTATCCAGTATCTGCAGCCATGCTGTCTGTGTTCCACTGCTGACACCAATATCCCTTGCATTTGCTAGAGGAAGAATAATAAACTACCCTTCAAAAGCAACATTGCATAGCAGAGGAGGATCTTCAGATGTGTTCATGTATATATGTTTCCACAGGTATTTACATACCCTGGGTGCAATGGTAATTTTAGTCTGAATTTTGTTCATAAAGGAAGCAAGTAAGCACTGCTAAAAATAACAAACACAGAGCCCAATTCATGGTTCAGACTTCTGTTGATGAATTACATTAATAGTCTCAGTAATATATGTTGCAATTGCAGAAACACCTGCTTATTCAAATTCCTAACTTGGAACATAAAACAATTATTAGGCAGTAAAAGTATGTAACCACAAACTATACGTAAAGTATGAAAAATACATAAAAAAGAGTAGACAATATGAGCACATTAAAAAAAAAACAACCACAAATTACTTGCTTAAATCAATTTAGAAATCTATGTCATTATAGACATAACCTCTTCTTGCATAGAAGCAAATTTGAGAAAGGGGATGCTTATCTAGTTTAAAAAAAAAAAGCTATCAAATTTGGATTATGGACAAAAGATTAAAGAAGGCTAAGGAGGTACTTCAAAGCTATAAAGGCACTTAATGAGCTTCAGAAGGCAAGCATATTCCATCATATATCAAAGATGCATAAACAGCTACAGTGTATGAAGAAGAACATGCTGATTTTTTGTGACACACATTTAGGACTGAAAGAGGCAGAATTCTACAGGAATGTTTCTTTCCTACATGGTAATAATGAAGTGGGCTGAAAGCAGTGAGTAACATTTGGTGTTAGGTGCTGGGATTGAAGTTGACATTTTTCACAAGATGCTAATCCAGGCCCTCTGGACAATTTCTTCAATTTTATTTTTTTTCAGTGAAAAAACTGTAAACAATGCCTTATGTTAAAGTCTTTTATTTGCAGTGAACTGTGTCTGATTCTGTACAATCTTTCAAATACTCTTCTCAGGGTACACTTACAGGGTTTGAAAAAAAACCCTTCAATAAAATAAGCCTCAAACATATTACAAAGAAAGCACAGCAATTTAATCAGGTCTTCCTGGAACAAATGACCTCTCCACCATTAGTCAGCTACCTGTGGGTAGAAATAATTGGTTGCTACCACTGAAACACTTGAAAGCACAAGTGATGTGTACAGTTACTTCTGCCAACAGCAGCTGAATAGATTTTGCTACACTAATTTCAACAAGACCCTTGTAGTCTTCATAAAAATGAAGGCCAAACAGAAGTGAAAAAACTCTGTGTAAATACCATGTGAATAGAAGTAGAAGAAAAACAAACCAAACCAAAAGAGGGAGTATCAACACTACAATTCAAATCCAAAAATGAGAGGATTACAAGATAAGGTTTCTCAAGGAATCCCTACTGCCTGCCTATAGATTCAAATGTCTAACATGGGGGGGACCCTTACAAAGCTACAGGTGGAGGTATTATTTTTATGAAATCTGGATCCTCTAGTCACAAACCTGGTAACACCACCATAGTTCAATTCTCATCACTTTTGGTATATATGATGATGGATGCTGCACTTACTCCATTTTTAGCATGCTTCACCTCTCATCCGAGCTCCTCCTCCTTCTAAGAGATAATCTTTAGCAAAAATACAGCCTCATTAGGAAGCTTGATCTCCAGTTTCTTTAGATAC
>NW_008670883.1:28788-44081 GCF_000695815.1 Acanthisitta chloris
GTCAATAAATCTTTACTAATACAGATTATAAATTTCCCACCTACCCAGCTGAAGCATTCTGGACCACATTTACAGATGGCTGAGAAAACAAACTGGTAGAAAAAGAAACACTCCACCCTACTCCCAAGAATTAGTTGAAAGTCATATTCTGTTCTGATGCTAAGAATGGAAAGTATTACTTCCAAGTATTTAACTGGATTCTCCTTGAATCTTTACTAATACAGATTATAAATTTCCCACCTACCCAGCTGAAGCATTCTGGACCACATTTACAGATGGCTGAGAAAACAAACTGGTAGAAAAAGAAACACTCCACCCTACTCCCAAGAATTAGTTGAAAGTCATATTCTGTTCTGATGCTAAGAATGGAAAGTATTACTTCCAAGTATTTAACTGGATTCTCCTTGCATCAGCTTGGTAAACAGCAGTCCTGTGCCTTGTACACCAGACTGTGAGCTTGGGTGCCCTATTCTCCATTCTGAAACACAAAAGAAAACTCAGACCTGTGTGTATCAGACAGCAAGAAGATCCTTCTGAGAACATTCAAATATTTCTAGCAGAAAAGTGTTCCTTTAAAAAGTCTTCTTACTTTTTTGCTTGCACTGTTTTCAAAGGAGTTTCACCACCTTTAGTATTACATTTTATTGTTCATATTCAGATTTAAAGAATCAGTTCAAAATTTAGTTTTGGCTGAAAAATGCCATGAAGGTTTTCTTTCTGTTTCATATTCACTACCATTTGCCCTTGACTGCATGACAGTTTTTAATTAATTTTGTTCCTATCAGCCATGCAGAACCAAATACCTAATACAAATGAGCTCAACTGTAATGTTTTGTGCATCATCAGTAAAGGAGCTAACTAGCTAAAGTTCCACTTGCACAGGAAGATTAATTGTCATTAAATCTTCGTAACCTTCATAACGAGGGTCACTGCCAACATAATTGAAGGAATAACCGTGTAATTTCAAAAGTAGACAAGTTCTCCTGAAGAATCAGTATTTATTATGATAGAGGATTCATAATCCTTTATGGCTTTTGAAACAACAGGAAAAAAATTGAAATACCACAACTTATTTGTGACCTCAAGGAGTTTTCACTAGCTCAACCAGAAAATAGACTAAAACTCAATACTATTCATTCAGACAATTTTGTCACTAAAAGCTCCCTGAACACTGTATTAGTTTATGTTTGAATCACTTGATTTTACACACAGTATAAAGTTCAAAATAATCATTAAGATCTAAGTTCCTGTCTTTACAGACACTGAAATGATGAAAGCAGTAAGATTTTTTGAAATTCTGGGGTGTTTTCACTATTGATACTGCTTGCTTTTTGGCAAGCTTCACAGCTTAATTAAAGGATCTTGTGATAAGATTGATGGGACCCTTGGCTTGTAGAAAATGTATAAATAGAGAGGATTGAATAAAAGTAACAGGAGAGTGCAGATTTCTGAAACAAAGGATTCAGGAACAAAACAGCCTAAAAGCACAAAAGCACCCTGCCTCGAATCTCAGCGGGACTCCAGCTCTGCTCGAGGGGAGGGCTCCCCGCGGGTGGATCGGCTATTCTGGGGGAGAGGGAGGATTGGGAACCGTATTCTGACTTGTATCCTTGGAAAGAGACTAGCAAAATAGTTCAGCATAATAAGCAGAAGTGAATTCATGGCTAAGCTCTGGTGCAACGGGCATGAAAGGATCGGCGGCCCCTGTGGAGCTTAAAATATTTTGGAAAAAAACCCAGTTCTCCCAAACTGTAAAAGCCTTGGTTGACACAGTAGTGGAAGCCTCTTTAATATATGGAAAGCCTAAGAAATTTAAAGGGGGAGATCTGTATTAATGACAGGTTTGAGGGGAAAACAAATGGAAGCTGTGCAAACAGAAATTGAAATCAAAATAAGGAACCTCCCAAAGCGATCTTACTCAGTTATAATTGTTCCTATCCCTGAATACATAATTGGAATTGATATTTTGAAGGGACTGACTTTGAGTCTTTCTGATAGTTTGTACCAATTTGGAACAAAGAACTATATCAGTGCCCAACCAATTTTAGTAGGAGAGGTTAAATACCCCATGCAGATTCCTGCTCCAACTAAATTAGTGACAATGAATCAGCACAGAATTCCAGGTGGGCATGAAGAGATTTCACAGACAATTAAGGATTTATTGGATGCAGGAGTTTTAAAGTCAACTACCACAGCTTAGAATAACTCGGTCTGGCCTGTTAAGAAGAGTGATGGGTTGTGGAGAATGAGCGCGGATGTTAGAGAGTTAAACAAACACACACCTCCCCTTACAGTGGCTGTGCCAGATGTTCTTACTTTAATAGAAAAGACCCAGAAGCATCCTGGCACTTTGTATGCCATAACTGATTCGGCTAATGCTTTCTTTGCAATACCCATTGCTGAGGAGCATTGGGATCAATTTGCCTTTACATGGCAGGGGCGACAGTCTACTTTCACTAGATTGCCCCAGGGGTGGGTGCAGGTCCAACCATTTGGGATCAAACTGCGGCTGAGCAGTTGGATGAGATAACTGCTGCCTCCTCAGATGCAAATAATTCATTACATAGAAGTCTACTTTCACTAGATTGCCCCAGGGGTGGGTGCAGGTCCAACCATTTGGGATCAAACTGCGGCTGAGCAGTTGGATGAGATAACTGCTGCCTCCTCAGATGCAAATAATTCATTACATAGATGACATTCTGATTCAGGCATGCAGTGAGGAAGAAGTGCAACAAGTTCTTGAATAAGGGGAGATCATATGAAACAGAAAGGCTGGCAAATTAACCCTACTAAAATTCAAGGACCGTCCCAAACCATGAAATTCCTGGGAATTCAGTGGCATTGTGAGCAGCTGGAGATACTGCCCAAAACTAAACAGAAAATTTTGGACTTTGCAGTACCTCAAACAAAATTGAGGCACAGAAATTTATTGGATTATTTGGCTTCTGGAAACAACATATTCCACATTTGGGATAAATCTTAACCCTGTTGCATAAAGTAACAAGAAAAAAAACCAAATTTGAAGGAGGAAGTGGGGGACATTTGGAGTGATGACATTTGTCTTCCCATGCAAGTGTTACACATGACGGGGCCCTGCTTTCCTGGAGGTGCTGAACATGTCCTGCCCATGGAGAAAAGTGAATTGATTTCTTGTTTTGTTTTGCCTGTGTGTCTTTACCTGTCAAACTGTCTTTACCTCAACACGTTTTCTAGCTTTTACCCTTCTGATTCTCTCCCCATCCTACTAGTGGGGGAGTGAGTGGCTGTGTGGTGCCCAGCTGCTGGGGTCCTTTGTGGAGCCCAATGTGGGGCACAAAGGGTGTGGGATAATGACAGATTTGATTGAGATGGGCAAGAAACGGCTCACGAGACGCAGTGTCTATGTGCCCTGGAGAGAACAGCAGGCACAGAGGTTGCTCCTGGCAAGCTGGTCTTAGTACCACTTACTGGACAGTAATGACCCATTGGAGATGCAGACCATGACTAAGCCTATTAAATAGGACCTTCCCAATGCCCTGTGCACCACGGGTGCATCTTGTGCTTTTCCTGCCCAGGAACATGCAAAATGTGCATCTGTAATTTATTTTTTTTTTACATTTCAACATACTTTCTTCCGTAAATCTGCTTTTCCACTGATTTGAAGTTCAAAATTTTAATTTCTTTCTGTATTCCTGTCGTGGTCCAATAAGACTCAGGAATGTTTGATTGATTCACCCCCATGTGAATTAAGATGCAAATGAGGCTAACATACCGTTAGGGAGTGAGACTTTATTACTGGTCACACAAGGGGGAGAGAAGGGGTGATAGGAAAGTGATTCAGCAGCATTCTGATGATCCATAGTCATCTCTTGATTGGTGGTGGATGCACACCTTCACTCTGGATGCTGGTCCTTTTTTATAGGTCTCTGCCAGGGCACGGATTGGTCAGCACCCCTTGAGTTACAGGGTGAGCTCACAGCAATTCCCAGCTTCGTGATTTCGGCAGCTGGAAGTGATGTCAGCTGGGGACAATGGTGCCTCGTGGTCTTGGCAGCTAGAGGGTGTAGGTAGTGGTCAATGGTGCCTCCTTATCTCAGCAGCTGGAGGGGGATCATCTGTTAGCTGGAGGATTTGAGCTGCTGACAATTGTGCCTTGAGGATTACCAAGGCCAGAGGCATCCTGTGGCTCAGCAAGCTTTGAGGCAATCAACCATGCCTTGCCATCAAAGCCAGGCAATGTCAAAACAAACATTTCTTAAAGGTCCCTTACAATTCCTTAGCTCATCAACAGTAGATGTAAACCCTTCTATTCTCCTTCAGTTCATTAAATAAGCATTATATATAGCTATCTATATTTCATTTTGACACATGGGAGTGAAAAACACTAAGGATTTGTTATTATTTATATTTGATATGGGTTATTTTCCTAAACAAAGTAAGTTTCAAATGAAACATAAAAATGTAGGAAGACAAATTCACTAACTACTAACAGCAGCAGGACTAAGGTCAGACATAATGTCTTAGACACGAAAGTGACATCCTTTTAGCGCCTTAAGGTACTGCTCTGTTAGCCTGTAAAAAAAAAAGGGTCCTTTTATTAAACTGTAAATCAAACTTTGCCTTCTTTGAGCTACTGATCACAAAAGACCTTTATGCAATTAAAGGTCCAATAACACCCAAGTGGAGATGTATAAAGGGATCTCAGTGATTTAATAGACGTTTCACTAAGTTGGGAAATAATACGTATTTAAATTGCCTAGATTGCTTTAGAAATCTTGGCATATCGTTAGTTAAATTGATTGCTTTAACAGATATGTATAAATAAACACATATAAATGATAAACAAAGGTGCTCTTTAACAAGATTACATCCTGGATTTTCTTCAATAAGTTCATAGCCATACTATCTGAGTAGCCAATATTCATTACTCGATTTATCTTAACAATTACTTCTATGAGACAAGTTCTCATACCTCATACACAAGAAATTGAAAGAGAAATCATAAATGATTTGCACAAAGTCCAACAGTTGCATCAGAACCCAAGGTGCTTGATTCTTAAGCCTTCTTCAAATACAAATCTTAAGCACAAGACAGCCTGTCTCTGAAGCAATACACACTCCATTTACAGAGCTATTACCATCCTCATTTTATCAAAAACATAAAAATATTTGTTTAAAAGTGTGTGAGATAACTATACATTAAATTTGTTCCTTACATAGGAAGAATGGAAGCATCTTTGATGATGTAATTCATAACGTTATTTCAAACTGTTCTGAACACCTTACAGGCAATCTTAAATGACTAATTGCTGAAACAGACTTCAGCAAAATGTCTCCTCTCCCCTCTTCATAGCCTGTCACAAACACAGTTGCGCACTCATTCAGAACAAGGTTAACTGAGCTCTTCTGTCACAAATCCTTAAGATGCAGCAAGCTCATTCTATTACTCACACTCACTGTCAGAAAGACAATTCTGCCTCTGACTGCATGTTTATGGTGCGTACTTTCTGCTGGCCCTGGGATTTCTTTGATCCTTCTGTGAGCTGATTTAACTCTCTAAAAGGTAAGAGAAATCCAGAAGAGATGGACCAATTTCTCTTGTTAAGTCAACAAATGCAAAAGGCTGAATAGTATCAGAACTTGTGGTCAAAAGGCAGCAGTCACCCACTCCAAGCAGATGGAGTATGTGTTCCTCCTTGTGGCAATAAGGAAACCAGCTTGTCCAAGAAGATTCTGTAAATCTTTAATCTCTGTTCTGAGGTATCAGTTGCTTCAATATACCGTCTGCATCAAGTGGCCCCACTAAAAGGCAGCTATGTTCTTTAGGTGAAAATGGAGATGTCAGACCTAACAGAAGAAAGACTACTGAGAATCTGTAAATAAAAAAATAAAACTGAGCTATAGCAAAAAGTTTACTTTCTGCAGAAAGACAATGTTGCATTATAATGGTAACTGCAACAGGAAAGCTATCAAATAAATTTTGCATAGTGGCAGCCCAAGACCACATTGCAACTTTAACTGACTGTGCTGGCTGGGGTTATCTCCTTCACAGTGGCTAGTATGGGGCCATGTTTAGGACTTCTGCTGGAAAGTGTTAATAACACAGGGACATTTTCCTTACTGCTCCACAGTGCTCCCACAGAGTCAAGGCCTTTTCTGCTTCTCACCCCACCCCACCAGTGAGGGGGCTGGGGGCTCACTTAGGAGGGGACACAGCCAGGACAGCTGACCCGAACTGATGAGCAGGACACCTCGTGATGCTCAGAATGTAAAGCTGGAAGAGAAAAGGGGACATTTGGAGTGATGCCATTTCTCTTCCTAAGTAACTGTTACGTATGATGGAGCCCTGTCGTCTTGGGGATGGCTGAACTCCTGCCTGCCATGGGAAGCAGTGAATGAATTCCTTGTTTCGATTTGCTTGCATGTGCATTTTACTTCCCTCATTACACTGTCTTTATCTCAGCCCCGAATTGTTCTCACTTTTACCCTTCTGATTCTTCTCCCCATCCCGCCCTGGGGAAATGAGTGAGCGTCTGCATGGGGCTGAGCTGCTGGCTAGGGTTAAACCACAACAGCAGTCTAGTCACTCTGGCTAGAACTTCTTTACTCACTTGACACACAGATTCTGGCTCCAAAATAAAAAATAATAAAAAAACAAACCAAAACAACCCCATTACCATTGTAACTAGTATTAGTTCAGCAGCAGACCAATACACTTCCACAAATCACCTTATCACAAAGGTGTCTGAAAAGAAGGTGAATCACGTACAAGATTCACAGAATAACAATAGGTAACAAGATTTCTGGGCTTGAATTTTTCAGGTAACAGGCTTCTGAGAGTGAGGCAGAATTTTCTGTTGAGGAAGGCAGGGGAGTTGTACACTGCATCTGATCCTGATGCACAAACAAACTTGCCCGGGCCAAAGTTCTAAGAAGAGGTGTTGAATACTCCACATGCTCCTTCCAAAGCCTGACTAGGATCCTTACAATTCCTGTCAACTTTCTGAAACTGATTTCTTAACAAGGACTTCCATCTTTTCATGGCCTAAATTCTCTATTCTCTCTTAAAGGCGAATCAAGAATGTGAAAAGACACAAGTAAAGAAGCCAGAAATATTGCTGTTCCTACCTTTGTAACAGAAAAATGCATCAGTATGATTAATTACCCAACAAACTGTGATTAGAACACATTACTGGAACTTGTCATTCCAATTACTGTTAAAGTAACTTATGACTTGTACTTTCCAGGACAGCATGCTAACTGCTCCATCTTCTGCTCCCTGTTTTTGTATCAATTTTTTTCCCCACCAAGGCAGTATGACACTCATTTCAGCACATCCTTCCAGCAAGAATATCCAAATAGCCTGTTGTCTCCATTGAATATATTTTACTTAGTATACAAAACAAAAAGAACATTCAAGCAAAACAAAAAAAAGAGCAAAACCCTGTAGCTTACTTTGCAAAGACTGAAATCTTTCAATGTCCACAAAAAACATTGGGTTATTTCTTCTCTAACATCTTAAAAGTTGACTTAATCCTATGAATGAGTGCTTATTCTTTCACAGCTTTTATGTTTCACAGCATACTTCTAAAGATGTATTCTAAGAAAATTTACAGCCCTCCTAAGCATTTGGCAGAACAAATAAATGCATTAGAATTGATTTTGTTTTGGGGTACTGTAGATGAATGTTAAAATACTATTTTTGGAATCAGATATACATTACTCACACTGCATAGATACTGTTTCCTAGGAAGTTAGCAAATCTAAAAATGGAAAAGAACATCATTAATACTAAAAAAAAACAATTTATGGACAGTTGCTAACAGGGTTTGGCAGGTATTGCTGTCCTTTCAATTTGCAAATGTTCATTTAGTGTAAGACAATCAAATTTTTCACCTTTTCTCTGAAGTTACTGGGTAGCTTGATAAGCTACTGCGTAACAGACATACAGGCATGCTCAAAGAACAAAGTTTTGCCAGTGACTTAGCATACCTAGAGACAGCCATATACTTTGGAACGTAACTTAGAAGACAAGTGGGATTTATTTACCTTCCTACTATGCTTTTAGGTTTTTTCTTTCATTTTAAGATGATTTAATTTTAAAATAACTTAAAATTCTGTATTTGGCCTCAAATCATACAACTAATAAGATGAAAGAACAGCGCACAGAAAACAGTAAGAAGCAAAAGTGTTACAGAAGTGATATATGCAATTTAGAAAGGAAAGATCCAAGATAAACATTCATCATTTATACAGATACCTTGATTCATGATTAACTTGACAGATTATAAGACTTTCGGATGGAGGATACTTTTTTTTTCCTCCTAAAGAGTTTTTAGCAGAAAGTAGATCAGAATATAAAGTTGGGCAATCCAAAGTGTAAATTCTTTGAACTAAAGATTGCTCAGAGAACTTGTGTATTCTCCCTCAATGGAGATATTCCAGAACCATCTGGGTGCAATCCTGTGCTGTGTGCTCTAGCATTCCCCTGCTTGAGCTGGGGGCTGCTCCAGATGACCCACTGTGGTCCCTTACAACCTTACCCATTCTGTGATTCTGTAAATTGTACAGGAAGCAAACAGCATAAAATAAAATGATTTTAGCTGTAACACATGACAAGCTGATTCAGCAAATTACTTACTCAGTAACACAACTGAATTTTGAAAGGATTTGTTAATTTCAAAACTCACCAGCAAGTATAAAACATTAAAGCCATCTTAATGAAGACTGAACTCCACTTCTATTATCGCTGAAAGTTTTTTATACATTAGAACATTCATTACTGTGAAACACATTGCATAATTTAATTCTCTACAGAACAATATTGTTAATTCAGTATCATCAATAACTTTATACAGATACAGTATTGAAGCCATGTCCTCTTTTGCTTACTGTCAAGGACAAACCAGCTTATACAGACTAAAAAAAAAGAAGCTACAAACCACAGTTGTAACATACTGTATTTTGTGCCTGGTTAAAGTTTACAGTAGTGGCTTTTTCATCTTTCAAGACAAATAAACATGACACCACATAACAAACAGTTGTGCAAACTCAGACTCAGGAGGAAGACTTAACTACCTCCTTTTTCCAGAACTACTTTTCCCTGCTTTACTGCTGCTACCACCAGACTTGCTAGAAGATTTTGAAGAGAAAAGTCTTGTCATGAATTCGGACACATCTGGCAGCTCATGGTTGGAATTCAGCATGTTCATTGACTGCTCCATTTCCTGCATGCAAAGATCAGGTACAATTAACAGCTTGTAACAATTCTGGCTGCATCTAAGGCATCAACTGAAACATTACACCCGAAATATGTCAGATTTTCCCAAATACTGTTTTACTAGTTGTAGTCCTCCAGGGTACATATTGCTATGTGTTTTTATGCAAGCACAGCCAAACACCCAGCTACACACAGAAACATAAAACCTCCAAACTGAAAGCACTGGTGTATGGAAAATGGCAATCATGTCTTAAGCAGTCTTACAGGGCAACCATCTGGTAAGAAAAATTCTAAAAGAAAAAACTACATTTTTTTTCAGCATTATGTTCCTCCATTTTAAAATTTCAGATTTTGTTTACATTTTCAGATCTGTGTTGTCACAGATTTCACACTTTTGTGTTTTGAAATTAGTATTATTCTTGCTAAATCTAACAAATTTTTGATGCTGTTTATTACCCTACTTTCTGATACCAAGCTATTAGAGTACAGCAGCTGAGTCTTCTTTGCTTCATGAAAGGAAGGATTTTAATATGAGACCATATATCCAGGTAAGAATGTAACCTTGGAGTTTAGCATAGTGCTCCTGAGATGAATTAGCATAGTTTAAACCAAACCAATCAACCCTGCAGTACTTTAAATGCATGCAACAGCTAAACTGCACACCCACAATGGGATAATGCTTATAGTAATTGGCAATTTAATGTGGGACTGTCACTTTGCTGTTCTAGTTACCATTCAGAATGATACAGCTCTTTTACTGCTTTCAAGGCATTATGGTAGCCTTTGTTACTATTGCATCTACACTATACCTGTACTTAATGCCTCTACAACAAACAGTTACTAAATCATTAACTTGCTATATAAACTAGAACTGTGCTGATTCCATAAAGAAAAAACAAGTTAACTTAAGAAATATGATACAAGCTCCATACCCTCCACAAACAAATACAAGTTGAATATACACTTAACAATTTAATACATGGTCATCTAGAGAAAATCATTACAACTGAGTTCTTAAAAATTACCCTCAACTTTTTAAAAGAGAATTTAAATTACAAGCAAAATTCCTTCAACTTAAATTTCTCCTTAATAATTCAGTTAATCAGTCAGCTAATAAAAAGAACTAAACCATCAAAAGTTCTGATGACATTACCATCAGGACAGCCTGTCTGTAAGCACTGTCTGGTCAGTGAAAAAAGGAAGAAATAAATGATTATTTTTTTAAAAATTCAACTTCCAGAATTCAGCCTGGTTTAAGAACATGCCAGGAACATCCAGCAAATCTTCATTGTGATTTTAAATCAAAATTACAGCTAAAAGGGCATTACATGGCCATGCTATGATTTTTATAGGCATTAATTTAAATTAAAAAAAACAACTTGGACACCCATAGAGTAGTACTGAAGACAGTGGTCATTTAGGGGAAAAAGAGTCTTCAGTTTCCAAGACCACAAAAAATGGCACCCAAGACAAAGAATACTTCTAAAAAGAAGGAAAGATTTAGCAGACACCATGAATCTCCATTTTGTCCTAGCCTTCTGCTTTTTGGCATTTTGCATGATGAAAAGACAATAAATCAGGTAATTTCATTACTACATTCAGACTCCTTATCATACACACTACTGTGACATCTGGATTTAACAGTGCAGTGAACTGTGCTTTAGGCTGATGGAAAAGGGAACCCCACATCATGCTCTTTGCAACATCCTTGACACTTATTAAATGATGTCTAAAAATAATCTGCTAGATTTAAACATAGTGCAGAAATATATTGGAAATTTAAGAAACAGCCTTTGAGAAATTATATTAATCACTCTAAAGAAATGCTGGAAAACACCATTCATACTGTAACTCTTTCAGAGTTGTGGAAACAATTTAATTCTGTGTTGTGCTGTTTAACAGCAAATTAGTGAGTCTAAAATGTTAGAACTCATTGTTAGAACAGCAACACTGTATTAACTGAATAAATGATGCCCATTGAGACTTCTTTAAAAGTTCAGTTTTGTTTTTTTTTACTTTCCTGTACCTTAAAAGCTCATTATCTTTGGTCTCTATGTGTGCATCAATTGAACATACTTACCCGCCTCATATCAGGATCACTGGTGTTGACAACTTTAGGCAAGAGCACAAATATCAGTAACGGAAGAACCATCATCATCACCTGCACAGAAAACAGAAAATACTTCTTCAGCTTACCCCTTGCTCCTGACATTTGGTCCAAACAAAACTAACATAAAGTTTTACCAAAAAGCTAAATTCTAGAAGCACTGTATTCCAAGTCAGGCACCCAGGAACAGTAATCCACTGGTCAGGAAAGAAACCTAATAAGGAAGTATTATGCTTAAAATAATAGATTTCAAAGGTGAACCAATAAAGCAAATGTTGTTATCTGTTATAACTGTTGTAATTACAATTTTGCAACACGTTGATCTCCACACTATTAGATCAGCATCATGTTGTCAAAGGAACCAGACTATGGGCTATTTTAGAGGACATACATTAAAGGAGTGGATATATAGGGGAGAAGTCATAGAAAAAACTTTCTGTTTGTAAGGAAGTGAAAACCAGAAATGAAACAATCCTCTCAGAAAAACAGAGTGTGCACATTCTTCCTCAGTTATTTTATTCTTGGTATTCTGAAGAACAGCTGTATTTGGATTTGTGTGTTGCTTGTACATACCATAGGGTTCATGAGGAAATCTGTCCATCCCCAAGATTCTCTCTTTATGAAGTATGAAGGTGGTCCAGAAGATTTCATCTGGAGAGGGTATGGCAGCCTGACAACTTCAGAGGGTTTGATGTAATTCACGTATCTTGCTCTAACAAGCAAAATGTAAATAATTGAAAATATAATCAAAGAATCTTTAACAAAATAAAACGATTATTTTAAAATATACCAGTTTTACTAACAGGCTACAAAACAACCATCTGCTATGCAGCGTCAGCTAGGCTTCACTTTTCAGAAGCTAATTTCTCTCAGCAGTGTGCTTTATGGAATCAAAACCAAAACATTTTTTTGTCTCTGTGCTAATGAGCAAGAAAGACTACACTGTTTAAAGAGAGGGTACAGCTTTGAACAGTGTAGTGCAGTTTAATCAGTTTGCTCAGGACAACAATTATTCACATGTGAAGTTAATACTACCTTTTCTCTAAGTGCAATACTTTGCATTTATCAATACTGAATCTGGTTTTATTACTCTATACTAGACAGGATAGCCACATTTCTGTACTACCTACTGAACAGTTTGCAGTTACAGGTGTGCATTTAAGAGTGTTTTGTGATAATGTATTTAGCTATAACATAAAAAAAAACAAACTAAGGATGCCACAGACATAGTGGCAACTACTAGTAATAACCAGTAACTAGCGTCCTATGGAAGTGTAAAGAAATATTTCAGAATTTAGAATTATATTGAGATAGAATTTCATTGTGCCAGGTCCTGACAGAATATTTATAAAGAAAGAAATGAAAAAGCGAAGCAGGAAAAAAGGTATTGGCAAATGATGAAGCAGTTAACAGATTTATGATTAGAGTTGATTTCAGGATAGCTGCATAAGAAAAGAAAAGTAAACAAATAGACACTCTTGAATTAATTTTCTCTAATTTAGGGCCATAAATCTGAAGGGAAAAAAGATATCAGATTTTGGAATTTAAGAAATGTGCTCCTAAAAGTGATGTTAAAAGATGCAAAACATATGGTCTGAAACAGAACATCAGACCTACAGCACTATTTACATTAGTTCTTATACTGTGCTGTCAGATGTGACAGCATTCAATACAGAAGCAGATCAGGAAAGACTCACCTCATTTTGCCTTTTGAAGTTATGTCAACTCGCACAGGCTCAAATTTATGAGCAGGGGATATAACTTCCACTACATAAGATCCTGAAGGTACATCGTGAACCACAAAACTTCCATCTGTCCTGAAAAAACAGTAAGTTCCACTATATTTCAATATGCTCCAGTATACAAGACAGGGTGCTCTGGGCTTTTTTTGGATAAAGAGTTGTAATACCATCATTTTGTATTATAAATCTTAATATAACAGTGACCAATAAGAAAACTTCCATCACTCAGCCCTCACAATATGAAGCCCCTGAAGGTCATCAATGTACGCCACAACAGGATCAGAAATTACCAGCTGTGTTAAAGATTCTGTTGTGCCCTCAAACTACTGTCTTGCTGAAGGAATAATTTAACAGCTCAACTAAGAACAGAAATTGTTACATTTCTCGTATTCAAATGATGGCAGAAGCAATCTACACCTTCTTTCCTCCTTCTCGGACACACATAATGAAGGTTACTTCAGTGCTTCTGCTGGAAGCAAAAATACCCCAGAACTGACATCCTGCCTAGTGCGAGTAGATATTAGGGATGATTTGCAAGGCACAAAAATAGCAGTTTGTGCCTTTGTTGCAAAATAAGAGGTTTTTTAGATTGAATTGCTCCCTTTAGGACTAGCTCACAGGCAAAGCTCAATCACAACAATAAGGAAACTAAGAGCTCTGAGCATATACACAAAGAGATTTTTACACAGACCGCTTTTATTTTAAAATACGAAACTTGGTGGAAATGTTAGTAAAAGGATACTGAAAACCTTCAGCACTAGTTGCCTTAAAAGTACTGTTTCCAGAAGTTTGCAGTAAGAAAACTTTAGTGTTCTCTACCCTGTTAAAAGCAACATCAAAGATATCTCTCCTAAAAATAAGACTCAAAGCTAAGAGGACTAAAAGCTGTTCAAAGGAAAAAACATCGTTAAAGACCCTGACACATTACAAACATGCATCAGAAAAACAAAAAGGAACCCTCTTAAAAGTGAACTCTCAAAAAGAATTTTGCCCTTCACACCAGTTCTCTCTCAAAAATGCACATTACTCCCACCTTTATGTGATTTGAACTCCTAAAAATGATTACACTACCTTATATTGCAATTGCTGCAATCTCCTTTTAATTTTCCATTGTTTACAGTATTGCTTTGATCAAATTAAACAAAGCAAATTCTCACTTCATATACTGGTATCCAATACTGGCTTTTAAGAAGAAGGAAGTTCAGCTTTTACCCCAGTGGGGAAACTAATCAGTTTTATAAAAATGTTCATACTAAAGAATGATACTTGAAATACTCAAAAAGCACCTTTAACAAATAAATATTTTCCTCTTTTTGATTACTAGAGCGACATCTGTGTAACAGATGATCAAAACCTGATGGAGAGATGGTGACAAATTATCTTCTGATATACCTAACATATTTAAATCTCTCACTGAAAGTGAAGGATCTCTCTACTGAAGCCTGAAATACTAGTTTTATTTTAAAAAAACTGTTCTGAGTCTCTTAACACAGTTCTTGTTTTGTCATCCAGTACCCTGCTCACTCACTGCAAGTGATGAAAAAAATCCCAAACAACATGAAATAATCTTTGCTAATTTAATCTGATACATCAATAAAGAGACATAGCAAATGAATGTAGCAATAGGGTTTGAAATCACATCACGTGGTCATTAACATGGTGCAGTGTTCTCCAGAATGACTCTGCTTCAGCAGGGAGGTTGGACCAAACGAAACACCGTGGTCCCTTCCAGCCTTACCCACTCTGTGATTCTGTGTGCTCTTAACTAAGAATATTTCCTCCTATTTGAGAAAACTAGAGTTCCAAGCAAACATTTGGGAATTTGATGACCCCGTGGCATTTATTAAATCGCTTCCCAAACACGTCAGGTTGCCATGTTTGTATGGTTTACCAGGTGCTACACTGTCAAGATTCTGCAAATTCTGCAGAGTAAAATCTGTTGGGCTAGTCAGTTAGATGGTGCCCAGAGTAAAAGTTCAGTTCAACTTTTACTGCAGAGGGAATTAAATTAAAAATTATGGGTATTTATGAGATGGTGCATCCTAATTCCATCCAATCTTTCTCATTTTTATATATAATTTTAATAGCAATATATTATATTGTTCTGAAAAGGATTTGAAGATTATCTACTCTTGAAACTATGACATTAGTTCAGTTCCTGATTCTGAGGACATTTTCTACTTCTTAGAATCTCTAGATCCTTTGTTTATCTGAATATACCCACTAGCACCTGACAGTAAGATAA
>NW_008670883.1:44117-44432 GCF_000695815.1 Acanthisitta chloris
CAGGATCTTGTGTGAAGCAGCAAAGCCGAGTCCTTTGCAGGGGCTCTCCCCGGGACAGGCGAAGCTTTTCACAGGTGCTGCAAAACAACAACTTTCTGCCACGAGCAAACACTGCTCCAGAACGGGTGAATTCTTAGGCGAGCCCTGAGAAGCGGCAGAATTTGCACCTACAGAAACTGAGAATAAACGCTGCCGTCCAGAATTCCGCGCAAACGTGGGGATTTTAAGTTAAAACTCAGTTGGCACGTTTTGGCCGCGAAGAGGTCGGCAGCCCGATCCGGGCTCGGAGAGGCCCGCGGGAGGGAGAGCTCCCCT
>NW_008670884.1:0-2415 GCF_000695815.1 Acanthisitta chloris
CCAGCACCACCATGTTCACCATTAAACTGTATCTCCAAGTGCCACATCCACAATCCTTTTGAACACTCCCAGGGAAAAAACAGAGGGAAAATAGAGGGGGAGAGGCTGCAGAAAGGGAGCAGTGGTTGGAGAAGGTATGAAACTCAGCAACAGGAAACAAAAGCCGCAAAAAGTTCTCAAAAAACCTGGAGAGGAATAATGGCAGAATGGAGAGATTCAGGAAATAGTTTGGAGCCAGGACAAATGTATGAAGAGATCTGGCATGAAAATGTGGGCAGCAGAAGAGATTTCCCAGGAGTCTGTACCTGGTGCAGTAAATGAGGAGGAACAGGGTTAGCATTTGTGATAAAGGAAGGGTTTAATTACACAGACTTCCCTAAGGAGTTAAGGACTACAATCTCAGTGGCCATAAAGCAAGAAGTGAAGAGGAAATCTGATGGACTGGGACTGGCAGGAAATTCTTGGGTATCCCAGATCAGCTTTGTTCCGTCTGTGCACATACAGGAAGAGAGGACTGAGGAGCAGGACCTAAGCAAAAATCAAACCAGTTTCCGTTTCTTTACAAAGTACAAATGTCCTTCCAAGATGGCTTTAGTACTGATAAACCTAAAATCAGTCCTCAAGTTGCTCCACATCTTTGCTAATCATGTCTGTGAAAAGGAAACACTGCATGAGAGTCAGTCTTCATCACAGTTGCAAAGCACAGGAACAGTCTACCTTGACTTCCTATCCCTGGTTTCAAAGAAAATAAAATGGATGCAGAGAATAAATGTTGGTCATTGCAAGCCCAGGCAGAAGGGAGAGTCAGACACTCATCGCTGCATGTCCAGGGGCACCCAAAGGCTCCTGCATCCTGCTCTGCTGCCTGGTACACTTGGGCTCACTGCAACAGGCAGAAGGGCCAAGGAAGTAACTGGGAAATATTCATCAAAAATGTGCACTAAGGTCCTTATTTCATCACTCTCCGTCCTCCAGGAGAAGGATTTCATTCCAGTGTGTGTGTATTTCCTAAGCACTCATGGCTGGACCAGACCTCACAATGCAAAGTGTTACATGAAACACAGAATCACAGAATCATTTAGGTTGGAAAAGACCTCTAAGATAATTGAGTCTAACCATTACCCCAGCATGGCCACGCCCAAGACTAACCCAAGTCTCCAAGTGCCACATCTACACAGTTTTTAAATCCCTCCATGTGAGGTTTTCAAAAGAGCCATTTACAGCCAGGAGGGACCTTAGAGCCCCTTCCAGTGCCCAGAGGAGCTCAGAAAGAGCTGGAAGGGGATTTTGGACAAGGGCATGAAATGGCAAGACAAGAGAGAACGGCTTACACTGTGAGGGTGGGGAGGCACTGGCACAGCCTGCCTGCAAGAAGTTGTGGCTGTCTCATCCCTGGAAGTGTTCAAGGCCAGGTTGGATGGGGCTAGGAGCAACCTGGTCAAGTGGAAGGTGGTCATGGCCATGGCAGAGCTTTAGAACCAGATGATCTCAAAGGTCCCTCCCAACCCAAACCATTCTGTGATTCTGTCACTGCCCATGGGCCATCCCAAAAGCAGGGCTGGCAGCAGCAGCAATGGAAGAGGATGTGCAACAGGGTGAGCACAGAACCATGGGCACAGAGAAGATTTAAAGACATAATAAACTAAGCCAAAGAAAAGTATGGAGGGTGGGCAGTTGCACCAAGTCGTGCCCAAATACAAGGGTGCAGGAGTACAAGCATCTCTCCCCCTGACCTGCAGCACACCGCTGTCCTGCTCCCCGCACCAGGCAGAGGTCTGAGCCCATGTGCTATTTACAGGACAGCCCATGGAAACTACAAACAGATGATCTCAAGGTGACAAAGCAGCAGCTGATGTTTCCTAAGCCCAAAGAACATGCCCCCACTTCCTGATCCGTTGCCTGGATTTGCACCATCCTCCCAATGGACTCAACGAGGAGAAGGAATTACTGTGCTGCTTGTCATGTTTTGGGGTTTGTTTGCACTTTTAGCCAAAAGAGGGTCTAAAATGCCCCAGTGGGGATCTGAAGGCATGTTAGGATCTTCAGCGAGCCACAGCTGAAAGGCAAGCTGCTCAGCTTGATTATTTCCATCTTCTAGCCCACTTTGCATGGAAAACCCCTCCATACACACACTCTATGAAGCAAATCACAGTGGAGAATCATAGAATGATGGAATTGTGTAGGTTGGAAAAGCCCTCTCAGGCCATTGAGTCCAACTGTTATGCTAGCCACTGCCAAGCCCACCACTACCCCACGTCCCCAAGTGCCACATCTACACAGCTTTTATATCCCTCCAGAGATGGCGACTCCATCGCTGCCCTGGATTGCCTGTGCCAGGGCTTGACAATCCTTTCTGTGAAGAATTTTCTCTGATATCCAATCTAAACATTCCTTGGCACAACTTGAGGCCATTTC
>NW_008670885.1:0-2089 GCF_000695815.1 Acanthisitta chloris
TTCACGGTTGTGTTCGCCTCCCCTCGGCCCCACCCTGTGCCGTCCCCGGGGGCTGCCGCTCGGCTCGCCGGGAAATGGAGTCCGTGCCAGGGACACAGCGCGGGCAGCTCTCCCAGCACCTGGGGCACCTGTCCCTGTCCCAGCACCTGGGGCACCCCTACCTGTCCAGCACCTGGGGCACCCCTACCTGTCCCCGCATTGGGGGACCACTCCCTGGGGCACCTGTCCCTGTCCCAGCACCTGGGGCACCCCTACCTGTCCCGACATTGGGGTACCACTACCTGTCCCAGCATTGGGGTACTGCTACCTGTCCCAGCACCTGGAGCACCTGTGCCTGTCACAGCACCTGGGGCACCCCTACCTGTCCCAGCATTGGGGAACCGCTACCTGTCCCAGCACCTGGGGCATCCCCACCTGTCCTAGCACTGTGGCACCTGTCCCTGTCCCAGCATTGAGGCACCTGTCCCTGTCACAGCACCTGGGGCACCTCTACCTGTCACAGCACTGTGTCACCTGTCCCTGTCACAGCATTGGGGCACCTGTGCCTGTCCCAGCACCTGGGACATCCCTACCTATCACAGCACCTGGGGCACCTGTACCTGTCACAGCATTCGGGCACCCCTACCTGGCCCAGCACTGGGTCACCTGTCCCTGTCACGGTACCAAGGTCACCTCTCCATGTCACAGCACCAGGGTCACCTATCCCTGTCCCAGAACCTGGAGCATCTGTCCCTATCACAGTACCAGAGTCACCTGTACCTGTCCCAGCACCAGGATCACATGTCCCAGCACCAGGGTCACCTGTCCCTGTCCCAGCACTGGGTCACCTCTCCCTGTCCCAGCACTAAGGCATCAACACCTTTCCCAGCACCTGGAGCATCTGTCCCTGTCCCAGCACTGGGGCATTGACACCTGTCCCAGCACTGGGGTCACCTGTCCCTGTCACAGCGCCGAGGTCAACTGTCTCTGTCCCAGTATTGGGTCACCTGTCCTTGTCCCAGCACTGGGTCACCTGTCCCTGCCCCAGCACCTGGGGCATCTGTTCCTGACCCAGCATTGGGTCACCTGTCCTTTTCCCAGCACTGGGGTCACCTCTCCCTGTCCCAGCACTGAGGCACCTGTACAAGTCACAGCACCTGAAGCACCTCTCCCTGTCCCAGCACTGGAGTCACCTCTCCTTGTCTCAGCACTGGGTCACTTGTCCCTGTCCCAGCACTGGGGTCACCTGTCCTTGTCCCAGCACTGGGGTCACCTGTTCTTGTCCCTACACTGGGTCACCCATCCCTGTCCCAGCACTGGGTCACCTATCTCCATCCCAGCACTAGGGCATCAACACCTTTCCCAGCACCTGGAGCATCTGTCCCTGTCCCAGCACTGGGGCATTGACACCTGTCCCAGCACTGGAGAATTGACACTTGTCCCAGCACTGGGTCTCCTGTCCCTGTCCCAGCACTGGGTCACCTCTCCCTGTCCCAGCACCTGAGGCACCTGTCCCTGTCCCAGCACTGGGTCACCTCTCCCTGTCCCAGCACTAAGGCATCAACACCTTTCCCAGCACCTGGAGCATCTGTCCCTGTCCCAGCACTGGGGCATTGACACCTGTCCCAGCACTGGGGTCACCTGTCCCTGTCATCCTGCCCCAGCATCACCACCCACCACTAACATGAAGGTTCTGCTGAAGAGGAATGGTGTGCAGGGACAGGTAAAGGTGTACAGGGAAGGGAAAGGAGGTGCAGGGAACAGAAGGAGGTGCAGAGGAAGGAAAGAAGTGGAGTGGCAGGTAAGGAGCTGCAGGGGAAGGGAGTGTGTACGGGGGGGGAAAGGGATGCAGGGAAGAGGATGTAGGAACAGGGATGGGGGTGCAGGAGCAGGGATGGGGGTGCAGGGAAGGGAAAGGGGTGCAGGGAAGGGAAAGGGGTGCAGGGGCAGGGAAAGGGGTGCAGGGAAGGGAAAGGGGATGCAGGAGCAGGGGAACAGGGAAGGGAATGGGATGCAAGGGCAGGTTTTGCAGGGGAAGGGAATGGGATGCAGGGAAGAGAAGGGAGTATAAGAGTAGGGAAGGGAATGTAGGGGTCTTCTAATTAAGAGC
>NW_008670885.1:2176-2557 GCF_000695815.1 Acanthisitta chloris
GATGCAAGAATTGTTCCTGTTCGGTCAGTGGAGGGAGTGTAAGGGAAGGGAATGTAGGGGAAGGGAAAGGGGTGCAGGAGCAGGGAATGGGGTGCAGGGAAGGAAGGTGTGAAGGGGTAGGGAAGGGAATATAGGGAAAGGGAAGGAAATGTAGGGGAAGGGAATGGGGTGCAGGGAAAGGGAAGTGGTGTCATGGGAAGGGAAAGGGGGTGCAGGAGAAGGAGAAGAGGGAAGGGATGGGGGTGCAAAGGCAGGTAAGGTGGTACAGGGAATGGGGTGCAAGGGAAGAGAAGGAGATGAAGGGGAAGGAAGGGGGACATGGATGAGGGAAAGGGGTGTAGGGCAAGGAGAGCTGGGTGCAGGGAAGGGAATGGGGTGCAG
>NW_008670886.1:0-16550 GCF_000695815.1 Acanthisitta chloris
TATAAAAAATATCAATTTGTATATACATACCGAAATTATCTAGACCTTGACTTTTGCAACATACTTTTGGGCCCTAAGCAAACATACACATACACATGCATACACACACACCCTGTATTCCTGTTCGGCAAAAAGTTTCCCTATCACGTAACAAAGCACTTGGGAGGTTTAACTACAGGGCAACATATCAGAAACACAGTTCACAGAGGCACACAGCAAACATACTACGCATACATCTCCTAACAAAGAGTAATTAAAAAACTTTTACATCCAGAAACTCACTGACAAAGCTTGAAAATAAAATCTCATTGAGAATAATCTGGAGTGTGCTAAATTTCCTGTAGCAATACACTGGATATAGTTAAAATATGCTTAGAGCAACAAAGATGACAACTTTTTTAGAGAGCAAGCCACACAAACTGTTGCTTCAATTTGTTTTCTTTGTTTACGGAGAAGAAAAATGAGGTTGTAACAAAGAGAGATGCAATAACAAAGCAGCTTATTCCTTGCTGTTCAGGCATTGCAAAGTTAAATCACACTGTCACCAGTTCTAGTTTCACAACTGTCACCTTTTCTGGTGATGCTTGCATAGATCATCACAGCCTTTTCTGGAGGCAGAGACATCCACACCTAAATAGCTGCTGGTGCAGCATTTCAATTCCAGTGGGTGGTGGTATTACCTGTATCCATCACCAAAAATACACTAACTCTTACAGCATTTTTTCCTCTATGTTACTTAAAAATAAGAATAGCTCAATAGATGTAATAGAAAAGTACCAGCCTCTTCTGGTCTCTTGGAAACACAATGTCTGGATATGGTAAACATATAATTCAGCTGGGGATATTACCTTCTATGTTACCTTTCTGCTAACATTGCTGTTAGTTATCCCTTCATGGGATGCTGTTGTAAAGGTCATAAAGATGCAGATAAATTACTGAAGGTAAGCCTCTATTAAAAAAGGCAGAAGGCACAGTGCAATTAAAACATCTTTAAAACACTTTTGGTTGGTAATTTGGAGCAACGAAGGAATGTGAAACAGCCTGAGAACAACCTTCATGTCCTGAGTCCTCCCTGCCCAGACTTAACCGTTACAACGCTAAAAAATGCCATTTTCCACATCTACATAAAAGAAAACAACTTTGAAAAACAACTTTTGTAAAATGGAAAAAAACCCAACTGCTGTTGATTAAAACAGACACCAAGATAACTGTTTTAGTTAACAGCAAAAATCCAAACAGTTACATACCAGCTGTGATTAAACCTCCCAAATACTTTCCTGTTTGAACATACTATCACAAATAATAAAGCATGTGTCTTTGTTGTACCCACAGCCACATGAAGTTGGTAACCAAATATATGCTCACATTTAAGGTATCTACTCAGGAGGTAACACAGTTTCGCATCACATACTTGAAGACAGAACAACCTAAATTTTGCTTTGGTTTATACAGTAGGAAAAACCTCTTCAAGGATAAGTGAGGAGGGAAGAGTGAAGACTAATACCAAAATAGCTCCTGTTCCTAACACCTTTCTGATCCTGGCTGAGACAATCTACTCATACCTCGGACGCATGGTGGCAGCCAGCCAGCCGGATGACTGGTGACTTAATATACAAGTTCATGTGGGCTCTGGAGTCTGACACAGACAAGGGCATTAACTCTGAAGTCTCACCAGTCAGCCTTAATATTCTAAAGTCATCAAATGAGACATGACTACATTATGAGGCTTTTTTTTAATACTTTATGCTGCTTCCTTTTGTTCTGAACAGCTTTCACAGTAGAATGTGCTCATTAAATATGCACGCTTTTTATAGCAAAAGTTGTGATCAATTGATGCGTAGGTCAAGTATGAAAGGAACTTAAATGAGTATGATGCTGTGACAAATACTGTAATAGCCTCAGAATCACAGATTGGCATATATATGTAGATATCTCTATCTTGTTTCATTCTACTGCTGAAGGCAGTTCTGACAATAAACAAGGCTTTGGGCCAAAATTCAGCCTGTGAGAACAATACATACACATAAAATACATGTATGTGCAAGCAAAGGATATACTGAAATCTACCAGGCAGGATGGCTTTAGTTTCATTTTGAAAGCCACTTTAAATAAAACCCAGTGGATGAAACAAAGAATCCACCCAAACATGAAGGCTCCAGCATCTTTGTTGAAAGAACAATAGCATATTACTCCTTACCCCTCTACCTTCTTACAAGAGAACCATCAAGATAGTTATTGCTGTGATCAAATTAAAGAACACTTCACAGAATTATTCTTTAAATTACTATTTACATAGATTTATCTTTGAATGCCAATAGTTTTAAATGCCCTAATTCAATCGTTCTGCAGAAAACATTCCAATAAAAGAAATATTTTCATTAGCATAACAAAAGGCAACCAGTAAAATCACTCCCATGCACAGGCTCAAAATTTCAAATGAAAGCAATATTGCCATATAAATATACTCTATGTTTTAACCGAATCCAGTCCGATGATATGTTTTGTAATCTGATGGCTCTCCCACCGGTGTATACATGATATTAATGAAAGCCAGATCAAATTAAACAGATGACATGATTAACAGTATTCATTTCATGCATGACTGTTTTACCGGAGAGATAAAGACCTGAAAGTAATTACCACCAAGTAAAACTCCTTCACTGACCTCTCTGCTCCCGGCTAGCAGTCCTTAAGTAGTGATGCTTTGCAACAAAGACCAGTGCCTTTCATCTGTGGGCTTTCTTTTAAGCTACAAGCTGAGCACCTCTCCCGTTGCATGCACACAGTACCTCTGTATCTATGTCTGTAATGCAGCATAAAGATTACTGGGGAAACCTATCAAACCGGCAGGCAGCAACCTCGGCCGCCAATAAGCGCGAGGCACATGCAGAATCCAGCACATGCTCGCTGAAGCTCGCAGGCTGGCACCGCTGCTGAGCAGGCTGCTAATCTAATTATAGCCCTTTGCCGTAGCACAGGGCTGCTGAGGCACCGCGCGCGAGGAAACCAGAGCCCAACAGATTACACCTCTTAGCCGAAAGCATCACTATTTGGGACTGTTATTTGCCTGGGTCCGTCACGATAAAATTCCTGGCTGGGGGTTTTGTTGTTCTTCCAAATGATTTCCCTACCAGGGGGTTTGTCTCCACCTCTAAGAAAAAGGATATATTTAGGAGCGTTCTTTGAGAAGCTGACCACTTGTAGTTTGCTAGGTCTATTAGAAGCAGATAATAAACTGCAGCATTTATTCTGCCAGCAGCAATTTTTGCTTTGAATGTACACATTTCCAGCATCATACACACAGCAGATCTCAGATGGGGTTTTGTACAGTACTGTACAGTCTACAATGCAGAGCTCAGATCAGTGAGGCACCACACACATGCTTTTGGTGCACAGTAGTCCTACAGAAGTCAACAGGACTCCCTCTGTCCTTTACATTTACCCGTGGGCAGACACCCAGATAATCAGAGGGTTTCTGTGTGCATTGGCAAATAAAGTCCTAACTAAGCTTTCATGGGGCTATGGTGGAAATGCCAAGGCAGTTTTTGCCATTATGCGAAACAACTTAATTCATTTGGAAAATACTGTGAGCAAAAACTCCTTAGAAGTATGGGGAACTAACACAAGTATGTCCTACATGGATCTTATAAATATGTAAGTCCACAAAACTAAGGAATGTTATGATCCAAGAGAACATTGTGTACTTGAAAGATGCTGAGAGCTTCTACAATACTGGGTAAATAATAATGAAAAAAGATACAGGCACTTTAGTTTAGTCTACCTTGATAGTACATTTCAATTAATCTTCACTCTGATTAGCACAAATTAGAAAACATTCTTCTGAAGTTTCCTGTTCCCACGTGGTTCATGTAATCACCTAAGCTCTCTACTGACCTAAAGGATTTCAAACATCAGTGACAAGATGGAAGTACACAGCCTGATTATCAGAAGTGCCAGTTCCAGCTGTCTCTTGTGAGATACAGTACATTTTTCATTATTAGTACTGTCAAAATATCATAATGCTACAGCATTATGCATATACAAACTACAACACATTTTTAAGACGTTCCACTAAGTTACACATAAACCATATCCATAAACATTAAGCTTGCAAGATTCTAAACCCCACGGCGATAATGAGTTCTGATGTGCCCACACCGGCGTTTTTCCTACTCTCATCACTGGCACCATACAGTATCAGGCACAGTCAAACTGCATGATATTAACCATTGTCTATAAACATTTTTATCTATTGTACTTAATTCACTACACAAATTGTATTTGCTACAACACAAAATGTTACTAATGGAATAAGACTTCAATGTGGCAACAGTGCAAGACCGTGTTTACTGACAATATGTAAATAGCTGTATCACAGATTTCTTAATCTGCCAGTGAAAATTGCTCATAAAGAGATGGCCTGTGCTAGAAGTAGACTTCATCTCTTCTCAAAGCTGTATATAGCTAGAAATAAAAAAGAAATGCTGGAATAGCGACATTTTGCTCCTTGATTCAATGTTCAGTCAACGCTAAGTTTTGTGTTGCAATAAACGAAGGAGGCTGTTTTATTAAGTCTTATTTTTTAGATTACATCATATAAGGGGCTCATCAATTTTTATAAACTGTGTTTATTTACAACACTGTGGAATATTCCAAGTTTCTCAGCCATACTGCTTCAAACCAGGAAACTAGGTATTTAATGAATAAAGGCAGGAGAGTCAACTATACTAAAACTAAAAAACTAAATTTCTAGAATTCAAGAGACACGTGAAAAAGAAGTACACAACCATCTGATGATCAGACCCATGGTGTTTTTCTAACAACATTTTGCCAAAGGTAGCAACAGAGGAATAAGACCAATATGCTTTACCTTAGCTCTCTGATCTAGCTATCAGGAATGCTAACATTTATTAAGCAAAGGAAAAGACACATATACACACACAAACAAAAAATAAAAACAAAGAGACTTAAATAATTCTTTAATCCACATTCACAAATCACAAAGACACCTATGACAGGCCAAAAAAATGACCAAGAAACCTTAAACAGGCTTCAGCTGCTGTGGGACTCTCAGGTTTGGCTCCTTCCCAGGCAAGCTGCTAAGCCTTCACATCCTCCACCTCTGCCCAGCAGCTCCCCAAGCCCTTGCTGCTCCATCCTGTTCACATCCAGCACTGCTCCCCAGCAGCCAGTCTCCTGCCTCCCCCCCACAGAGCTGCTGGCTCTGAGAGCATGTACTGCCCCTGTCCCCAGCCAGGGCTGCCCTGGCAGCATGCTCTCAACGTACCATTGCAGCAGGGTGTGTATTCTAGGAGTTGCTTTCTTTATTAAAACTTCATGGTGGCAGCTGTAGTTGGATGACCCATCAACAGCTGCAAAGCTGAACATCAAGAAACACCTACTTGTCTCTGCAACACAATCAATATTCACTAAACCTCTGTGCTCAGCTTAGCAAATCGTTTCAGAAGAGTCCCAATGTCTGTCTCAATTTTAACACCCACTTTCAACCATCGCGACAATATGTCGGGTAAAGAAGGTATGGGGATCTGCACAGCAGGGCTAATGTTTGGAGCCAGGGGTTGTTCACAAGAGCCAACATTTGGCAACAGCAGAAGGCTAAAACTCCCAACTGAGAACAATGCACAGCTCCACCAGCCTGCCCTGCCACCCATGGTGATGGCACATGAGCACCTGCACCATGCACTGGACCTGTGACAGGATACAGCCATGTATAGGTGTGCCAGCAAGAGTAGCCAAGAAAGGTTTCGTAAGGACACAGTCACAAGAGACTCCCCAAGTCCCAGAGAGGGAACACAGGTTTCATGAGGACACAGTCACAAGAGACTCCAGCAAGTCTCTGTTGGAAATGAACAAATTGTGAAAGGTACATGAGTTGGCCAATATTCGGCAGACTTTCATCGAAAGCAAAAGCCTGTCCCTGGCACAAGTTACTCGCCTGTACTAAGCTTCAAGTTCCTGCTCCTCCAGTTGGAAACAGAAGGTCTCTACAGCATTTTTAGAAATTAAAAGCAAGTTAGGCTTTCTCTACCCCAGTTCCTTGACAGAAGAGTTTCAATTAAAATTTTCCAAAACCATATGGTCTGAGGCAGATGCCCATCACAGAGGGGAGGAGAGAGGAAAACCTACGAGGGTACGATGAATTCATATGACACCGAAACCAGCATCTTACAGTGAAAACTGCCTCGTTAGCACATTAATGAATTTTACACTTCATTTAGGCATATCTAAGTGAATTAATGAACAGATAACTATTTTGGGAGCAAATAACTTTTTACTATGTTGTGATCACTTGTATAAGTACTTACATATCCAATGATTTCAGTACAAGACTATTTAAAAAATTTCTGATGTATCTTGCAACTAAACAGGCTTCACTCTGGATACCGCTTAACCTTGGACTTATAAACATACCAAATATTGCTTGCAAACTGCTATCTCAGTTACCTAATTAGATTTTGCAAAGTATAGTAAACATATGGAATGAAAATGAGTTGAGCAAAAAGGTTGGTGAATCAACATGCTGCATTTCTAAAGGCAATAGTGTGTATATTTCCAAGCTGTAGCCTTGAGAGGTTGAACTGAACCGATTACTTTAATGAATATTTTACTTGGCTTGATGCATTCATTAGACTTTTAGAAGTAAGCTAAACCATCCCATGGTTATATTTACATAACAACAATGACAAAACCTTCAGATTTTTGGATGGCACCTCAGACACTTACACAGGTTAAAAGATAAGGGGAGAATTTTATCTTCTGCAAATTTTTCTGCATTTCAATTTTCCTTCCCAAAGAAATTTATCTAGCGTTATTCTCTTTTTCTTTTGAAAACTCCTTTGACTTCACAACAGCTATTTGCTAGGCTCTTTTCTTTTCTAGCAGGGTTTTGTGGTGTTTGAAAAGCTTGCAAATTGGTGGCAAATTCATCACAAGACCCATCGTCATTCATAGAGGAAAATAAAATATGGGCCTAGTGTTTGCTATACAAACTTTTCTCAGAAAGTCACAAATGCCAGGCCTCAAGGTCAGCACCCAGCATGAACAAACCTATTTTCATTTTGTGGAGCACAGGGACTTTCTTGGACTGATCCCAGTTCTGATTGGTAAGCAATCTATTACCTGTCCATGGTCAATGCTTCGTGTTTTGAAGTTGGTCCTGGAACTTCGGGGCTCTTTTTTCCAAATATGCTCATTATATCCCTAAACACCTCAGACAACACTCCTCTGGATGCTTAATAACAGGCAGAGATGTCTTTATATTAACACCAGAGATTCTCTTCAGGATGGCACGAAGACTGACTCCTACAGTCTACTTTATATAGCATTCATATTCACTTTTATCCCAGAATCATTAAAAAAAAAAAACCACAACCAAGAAATTCCCCACGCCCACATTCCAAAGTACATTAACATTCCTCACCTCCACAGACCTACATGCTGGCAGTATCTTAACTGAAACCCTAACTGACTGAAATGAAGACAGCGGTCCATCACTGTCACCTTAAGGTGTCAGTGAGGTGTGTTTCATCCTACCACTGAGGGATGTGGCAAAGATGGATGTGAAGTGAAGCCTGCAAGAGGTTTACTATGCTGAGCACTTGCAATTTGGTGACACAACCAAACGTGGAAGAACATGCTATTATTCGACTGATATCCTTAAGAACACACAAATCCCAAATGGAAGGTCATTTTAAAGACTTCACATCACTCTGAACATGCTTACCTTCACACAGCACTCCAACACATCTCCATACCAATGCAAACCTTTCATTTCTCCTTAAGTTCCTTCCATTTTTCCTTCAGCGCAATGTTTTCTTCCACCTCTATATCATAGTTCAGCAATCACCTCAAACTCTACAAATATGCTTTGTATCCTCTTGTCTTTCCACCCTATTTATTTTTCCCTCAACTTCCTTTCCTCACAACTAGCAGCAGAGATGCAGTATGAACTGTCCATTTCAGAAGGCAACATACCTGTCACGTCAACCAAGACCTTCACAAGACCAAAACATGTATGCCTCCTAGCCACCACTTCTTGACCTCTGGTTGACCAGCTAGATAGCCACAAATTTGGTGAAACACAGAAAGGGACCACACTACTTACGTTAAGCATAAGAAATAGCCTTAAATAGTGCATCCAGGACGTGGACTCCACATAATGCATGACTGACTTGTATAAAATCAATCAATGATCATGACCCTAGTGAGTCAAAGATTGTGAAATATATTATAGAAAAAGCAGCCTCTGCCTTTGCTTCGAACCAGTCAAGTGAGAAAGACACATTCGTAGATCGTGACAAAGAGGTTTAAAAGCAGCACAACAAAAAAACCTAACCAACCAACCAAAACATCAACAGAATGCACAAAAAATAAAAAGTTATTGATCTAAGATGCTGAATTCTTAACACAAGGTATAATGGCAGCAAAAGTCAACTGTTCACAAGGACATATATGGGAGGTTAAAACAACATTGGAACAAGCCACAAAAAGAGGTCTTCATAAGTAGAGATACATTCTTTGTATTGGCTGTGGTGGAAAATAGGGACCCTGAGAGCATCAGTTAAACCAGAAAGCTGACAGACAGGTACAGATTTCCTTCAGTGGAAGAGCAGAAAAAAGAGCTTGCAGTCTAGTAAGTATGCTTCCAGCACCTCCACATTATTAATCTTCATCACCACTGCTGGCATTTTTTCTTCTCTATTTAGTATCGTGTTCACTATAACCACCTTACTAAAACGAGTGACACAATCTGATGCTCAGTGTATCTAACTGAGATATCTATAAGATTGGCCTGGGAAAACTTTAAATACAAGTCTTCCATTAGAGGACAGGTGTAATTTTTCAAAAATGCTATGCTGCAAAGAGGACAAAGGCTGAAGGATGAAGTGTAGCATACCTCCCTTTGAAGGAACAACTCTGTCAGACTTGTTCACTCCTGTAATTAAGAATGTTATTTCCAACTCTGAGCAGAAAATGCAGCTCCAAGGTTTTCTTTGATCTTGCATGATGACAATGAAGACCCATCAAGCTCCCTAAACCCCATTGTTTTTTTATTCTTCAAAGACTGTTTTCAGCTCTCTTACATCTCTCTATGCAAGAAGGTGTTTATGTCGAGCTACAAGATGCAACTAGAAAGCAAGTAAAGGTGCGACTGTTGGAATGTGGAGTGGTTCTTCACAGATGCTAATGCATACAGGCACTTGCTCCAAACCCTCCCCATGGCTAGCCAGCTCTCTGTGAGCTCAGAGACTGCAAACCTTTGAGACTTCAAGTCTCCAGTCCACACCCATAATTCAGGGTTTCAGAGCAACTCTCAGATCTTACTACTTTATACAAGAATTGAAGATATTCAGCACAATGAATCCTAGAAGAAAACTAGATTTGAATGCAAGGGCTTTGGTTACCATTTCAAGGCTAACAAGCTTGAAGACAGCCTTCTAAACTTCAAGTCTCTTTAACCAAAAGTAAAATAAATTTAGATTTTAATCTCAGAGAGATTGTAATTAAATGACTAGAAATTGTGTCCATGTAAAACCAGCAACTGTGACTCGTCATACCAGAACCCAGTCTCACGGTCTTCTTACGAGAAACCAGAAGCTGGCACAGATCAAAAGCCTCTTCAGGAAGAGAAGCTTAATTATTTAATAGAGCAAGCCAAAAGCCCTTTTATGAAAGAGTCATCAGAACTCTTATTCCATATAAAGTTCCTGAAGAAGAGCATACTTGCATCTCAGGCAGCTTGTAGACATAGAAAGTTAAATTTTGCAGAGCTGATAAGATCCCAGACACTTCTTCCAAGAACTATTTGTGACTTTTGTTCAATCCTCTAAGGCAAAATGAGCACACAAGTCACATAACAAGGGCTCTGAAAAATTAGTATAAATGGGGACAGATGAGTGTCCACCTCTCAAGCCCAGAGGCTCCCAATCCTTGTTTTCCAACCTTTTCTGAACATCTGAGTAGACACTCCCCTCCCTTCATAGTGCTCCAACTAAGGCGAGGGGAAAAGCAATTATCCTACCAAAACTAGCATGAGCTAAGGAGTGCCTTGAAGAAGATACGAAACGTGCACTGGGGGAACTCTGTCATGTCCTGGGGACAAATTACTTACTGGCCTGTTTTCTCAAACTTTTCTTGGGCAACACAACAAGCACTTCCTTCATCTTCCTTTCCTGGGCCTGGAGGCAAAAAAAAAGTTGCCCGATTTCTCTGCAGCCCGTATCTGCATGGTATAGTAGACTCATGCAAGTCACCACTTGCAATACTACTGCTGTCAATAAGCAGAATTTCTTCAGGTGCCCATTCTCATGAAATGCTGACTGCTCAGAAAATCAATCCCAAAGCAGATGGAACTTTTCGTCCCTTTGTCCCAGCTGCTACTCCAGAGCACTTCCAGAACAGGTCTCTAAAAGTGCAAGCATTAGAATCTTCAGTTTTAAATTAAACAAAATGCAAGCACGTAGCAATCTTTGTTTCACAGGCACTGTAGTTTAACACTGCTGACACACATATCATTTTAGTGGGCATTTATTACTTTGCCAAGAATTTATGTCAACATAAGATTAGGAATAAAGCAGGGTAATGGTTACAGGTCTGAACCTAACTTTCACTGTGAACTCACATTTTGTGAGAGCCAATATACAGCAAGTATACCTCAGCTTTTCTAATAATGTACCCAGTGAAGGATAGTACATTTTTCAGATCATTGGTTACTCACTACGTCGAGTGAGTGATGCCTCAGCATTGAAACTTAAAGTCCCAAACATGTCAAAGGTGGAAAGGGAAATCAGTAATCCCATACAACATAGACTAAATAGCATAATAGTAATTCCTTTTGTCCCTAAAGTAAGTAGGCACAAACATGGGAAAATAAGGTCAAAAGTTGAGCACTCAAAATTAAGTGAAGTCAGAACTGGACCTTTCAGCCAGTCTCAAACATGTATCTCCTGCATGTTCTACAATAATGCAGTCTTTAGCAATCTGAACAAGAAAGTCTCTTATTGCTCCCCAAATTTCTGCCTTAATCAGGATCTAAAGAAGAAGCTGCTCCAAAACTAATCTGCAAATAAAACAGACACCAATATTTACAAAGCAAATTCCAGCAGTCTGTAGTCAAAACATAAGCAACATAACCACAGTAAAAGGACTGCTAGAAAAGGGAAACATGAGCAAGTTTCAAAGTTGCATAAGTGTTTAACACTTACTTCACTGTATGTATTATTTATATTTTATAACAGAATCCACATAACTATAAAAAACACTGTGTAACTTGAAAAACGTCATGATTTCTATTCTCAGTTGGACTGCTGGCAGGCAATTCCACCATATCCCACCCACTAGCATAAATATTCCTGTTTGGAAGGACTGAGGGGAAGCAACGTCAATAATCACAGAATAAATTAGGTTGCAAAAGAGCTCTGAGATCAAATCCAACCTATGACCTAATGCCACCATGTCAACTAGACCATGACTCTAAGTGCCATGTCCAGTCTTAAACATTTCCAGGGACAGTGACTTCACCACCTCCCTGGGAAGTTCATTCCAATGTCAAATCACCCTTTCTGTGAAGAAATACCTCTTAATGTCCCCTGGCAAAGCTCGATACTATGTCTTCTCATCCTGTCGCTAGTTGCCTGGGAGAAAAGGCTGACCCCCATCTTGCTACGACCTCCTTTCAGGTAGTTGTAGAGAGTGATAAGGTCACCCCTGAGCCTCCTCTTCTCCATGTTAAACAACCCAAGCTTGCTCAGTCACTCCTCCTAGGACTTGTGCTTCAGACCCTTCACCGACTACTCTGCCCTTTCTCTGGACATGTTGTAGCACCTCAGTTTCCTTTTTGAAGACAAGGGAACAGAACTGGGCACAGTACTCAAGCTGTGGCCTCACCAATGCTGAGTACAGGGGGAGAATCACTTCCCTAGTAATGTTGGCCACAATAGGGTGCCAATGGCCTCCTTGCCCACCTGGGCACACTGCTGGCTCATGTTTTGCTGGTTGCCAACCAGCACCACCAGGCCCTTCTCTGCTGGGCTGCTTTCCAACCACTCTGCCTCCAGGCTGTAGCACTGCCATGGGGTTGTTGTGGTCGAAGTGTAGGACCCTGCACACAATACTGAGTTTTCATGCAGATCTGTTCAGCACATAGGCTGCAGCATGTGCATGGCTAGCCTGCAAAAATCTAACCATTTATCTCACTAAAGTTTCAAGCTGTTCTGAGTACTTACAACTTCCCCATTTATATAATTCCATATCCGTTTAATTTAAAACAAACTGAAATAGCTTTGATATATTGATGTTGGGAAGAATTTAGAAGGCTCATTTTCTCTTTGGGTACTTGGAATATACTAATCTCTTGTGGTAAACCAGTACACTACATCAGGTAGAAGTAGCTTCTACTATTGTTTTGCATCACATCAATAAACTGAGACCAAAAAAATAACCAAATTACATCTATGATTTCTTTTTTAAAATTCTACTTCATAAATTAGGGCAAAGAACTATGTTCAGGAGTCTGTATTCACTCAGAACTTGGGATTTAAGTTGACTTTCACAGAACTATATGAGTGCATAAAGGAGAAGTCTGAAAATTATCTTTCATGTTTTGCAGTAGTCACAACATTTTTAAGTCTCTGTACACGTATTTTTTTGACTCCCAAAACTAGCGAAAGGAGAAATTTGGAGTAAAACCAGAGACTCCTTAAAGTCTTCTGAATTATATCATTCATTAGAATATCTCACATCTCCCAACCCATGGCATCCCTCCAGCCTTACTGCAGCTGAGTCTGAGTTAACATTTGGCAGAACTTATAGGTAACTTCCTCAAGTAAATGAAAATACATGAGAAAAAAGTACCAGGCCAAACTAACTGGGGATATGAGAGATGGCCTGGAGATTAAAAAAATAAAGCCTATAATCTGTAGAAGCTGCTGGTGGTGAAGCTGCTGGTGGTGAAGCTGCTGGTGTCTGCACTTGAGAAGTTCACTACGTCAGAAAAAGTCCAAACAGAACAAAACCAAAAGGAAATTAAAAATGCATGTGTCCAAAAGAAAGAGGCAACAAAATCTACACCTAAAAGATATTAATAGGCAGAGAACTCCAGAAAACAAAGGATGCCTCCCAGGTGACAGTACATCTTGACTCACCTCATCAGCTTTCAAAGCCTGCTGGAGGCAGATCTACAAAACTTGTCAGGAAAACAGTAAAATTATCATTGTTTTACACATTATTTGCATCTCACTAGTACAAATCTCAGAGGAACTTATCCATAACTACTTTGAAAACAAAATTATCCAGGCAAGATCCTTCCCAGCAGCAACACAAGCAGCAGCTCACACTTGCCAACTATACTTCTTGTGGTGCAGACATAACTCTTTTTACAGATAGATAGATTTAATTTACATAGTCTTCAAGGCAGTCAGATGGAAAAACAGTATTGATTTCTTGTCTGACCCCCTGCAATTCAGCACTTTGATACAGTGAGCTAAGAAGGCAAACACCCCCACCCGTGGTTGAACGCTGCAGTCTGCAGCACAGAGCAATTCCTCGGTGGAGGAGAAAAGCAGTTAAGGCCAAGGTCATGCCTTGGCAAAGACCAACCATCAAAACAAAGGCACTACTGGAGGTAGCAGAGAGCAGACATCTCTTCTTAGAAATAGTATCTCTTCCAACTGAAAAGTGTAGCCCATTGGCAGGTAGGGTTAAGTGTGTTGTCCTTTAAGGTACCGTGAAAGAAGACAGAGAGCTTATCCTCCATACATCTTGACCAGCCCAAGAAAAAGCCTGCAGAGGCTGTATTCGTGAGAACACTTGGGAACACTGTCCACATTGTTTTGGGTTTTTGTTTTTCTAAACATTAATTAAACTCACTGTAGCTTACCACTGAGAAAACGAAGATAGAAAGAAGGATAAGAAGACAGAATAAAGCTAAATATAGATATAGTTACCTGACGCTTTAGATAACTGGTGAGTCATTTGAGTACCTGCACTAGAATTAAAGAATTCAAAAATTAAAGGCTGCTGGTGCACAATCTATAAAAGAATGGAAGGCTACATTATGTGCATACCCAGGCTGCATCTCTCAGATCCTTGTTTTCCCCCTCCTTCCCAAGATTGATAACCTGTATTTTACGTTACAAGATAAATCCATTTTGCTCTTTATACAAAGTTCTTTAATACAAGGAGTACCACAAATTTGAAGAGACTCAAAATAGCAAGCTAACAAGATATGGAGCCATCATCATTCAGGACTCCATATAATAAACACCTTCTCCTGCTTCCCTTAACATTGATATTTAAAAATGTTGACTGTGACTAAAATAAGTGAGTGCAGTAACTTAGTATAATCACAAGCAATCGTTCAAGGGAATGTGATCTAATACTTGTAATTTAAAATTATCTTGCAATCTGACTTACAGAATAAAGAAAACAATGATATCATTCAGGTGAGTCAACACTTTCATTACAGGCTGCCTAGCACAGTGAAAACTCCTGCGAATGAGCATTTCGAAAGAACATGTTCCTGCAAAAATAAGTTAAGATGTAAGTCAAAACAGTCACAAAGTAAGTGTGGTGTATACAGATTTATTAATTTATTTGAATCTGTTCTTATTAGTACAATATAGAAAGAGAAGACAGATGACAAATAGAAACTCTACAGAACACAAAACCCTACTGGAATAATCCACAGGTAACAGAAAACTTCATTTAGAATGGATGTGACTATATCAGCCTTGGAAATTGGAATGATTACATTTTAATGCCAAACAATTCCAGATAGAGATAACTTAAAACACACTGAAATTACTGCCTTTTGGCTGAGTTCATGTATCTTAGTCTTTCTTTGCTTAGGCAGTCCACTACAGAGTGCTACAAATATTGCCTATATGACACATGAGAAAATACTTCATTCCTCTCAAAGTTTATAGCACCTAACCTAATATAAATCACAAATTGTGGCTGCAACAGGCAGCAACAATAAGACACAAAGTGATAATTTTTTCTTATTTTTCTTTTGTTAAACAATATTAAAGAGACCTATGCAGACACATGTCTCTTTCTGGAAAATACAAATCAGAAAACTGTTTTGAAGATGTCAACACACACAAATCAGGCCAGGCTGATTTAGGTTCCAGACTGGGCGTTTATCTAGCACAAGTATTTATACTTAAGTCTATTAAGAACTCTATTATTAAGAAGCTTGCTAATTGTTGGGAGTAACAAGCTCTTCTCATTCCATGGTGCCATTGTAGGAGGGACAGTGGTGAAAAAACAGAATCATCTATAAATGAGTTCACTGAGAAATTATTTCCTATTCTTAGTACACTTCAGACTTCAAGAGATTACAGAGCCTAATTCCAGTTCCTCTGGAAAATTAAATAGGTATTCTTTTCATTCAACACACCTTCTGAGAAACTCTAAGAAAAGGTCTGAATTGAAACACTAAATTTTATCACATTGCACGTAATTCTGGATCACCCACCACAACAACCACCACGACATTAGCTAGTAAGGGTAAGGGCTATCTCAAAAAGCTACATTTGGTGACTTAATGCAGCTTCTGGTAGGCTGGAAGACAACTCAAAAATGGCAATGAGAGTGGTAAAGTTTCAGGACTGAGGTCCTTCACTGGAAGTTCACTTAAGGCTCACCAGGCTGCATACAAAGAGAGTTGCTGCCCTCCACGGAACTCCTGTCAGTGCAGAAAATATGCAGCCACTGCCATCCGAACAGCGCAATGCCCTCTATGGCTATTGGTCAGTGCTAACCAAGGTGAAATGAAAAATCCACAGTAGGCATTTAACACTTGAGATGAGCAACCAATTGATTAATGTGACCTACTGGCCCCATTGCGCACATCAAGTCCCTTACACAACCATATCTAGTCGATGCAACAGGCGGGTTACCCCATCAAATGCCTTAATTCTGTAAACTTCCCCAATTGGACAGGGTCCCCAAAACCTTTGTGTTAAACAAAAATCAGATTCACCATGGGACTTAAATTTCTTTACAACAGAGAGAAGATTCAATGCGATCAGAACAGCGAAAACAACTTTTCTCCTATATTACATGCTTTTGGAATATCCTTCATAAATATCAGTTAATCTTCCATTTAAAAATTTTACAAAGTCCAGAATTTGATTGTTGTTAGGTTTTATGGCTCTTTCAGGGAAGTATTCAAATCACACACCTAGTATTTTGACAGTGTACTTCTGGCAATTAATGCTGGTGAAAATGTCATCATCTCTGAATCCACCAAAGAAACAGCAGGAGCACCTAGACCAATTATTAGGAGAGGGGGTTGAAGATCTGTTTACCTTCTAGAAGAATAAACTTTACAATTGTCACAGCTCAAAGAAAAGCTTCCAAAAGAACAAAGCTTGCAACTCATACTGAGTCATTTCTGCTTATCAACACAGACTAACAGCTGTGAGCTAATCAAACTGCTGATTGTTGTTGTTTGGTTTTTAAAGAGTTTAACTATTAAAAAAAAACAAAACTGAAGAAAAAGCAGAGATAATCCATACAACTCT